>NC_031776.1:33958608-33973608 GCF_001522545.3 Parus major | reverse complement strand
CTGGGGCGTAGCAGGGACAGCCAGCACCCTGAAATATGGCATTAGCCCCAACACTTCTTCCACCACCCACTTGGAACCACATCCAAATCCCAGGTTCCATTCTCTAGCAGACAAGTTCTCACTTTGAGGTGGTGTTGAAATGTCTCTGCATGAGAAGAGGTGCTCTTACACACCCCTGCCCCTCCTCACTGTCCTCCTTGAGCCCAAGCCTGACAAGGAATACAGTGTGTCACCTCTGCCCACAGCAGATAAATATCTGACAGTATTTTGGCAGAGTCACGAGGGTGTCCACAGAGTAATTTGTTTTCTTCTTCCTCACCAGGCCTTAATATTTTCTTATAAACATCTATATCAAGGCCCTGCTAACAGGAATGGCTTATGGCCAAGGATGTGGATAAAAGGCAAGGATGGGTTTGTGAGCTGACTATGGGCTATGCCAAGGAATTACTCTTCCCTTTGTGTAAATGGGCTTTGATGCAAACAGAGAGCAAAATTCTGGTGATTGATAGACAGGCTTCCAACATATGATCAGAACTTTGTTCTGTCCACAGGTTTCCATTGCAGTGTGATAAAATGTCTATTTAGAGCCATAGAATGCTTTAGGTTGAAAAATATTTCTAAGATCACTGCTTCCAACCATAAATCATCCTGTCAAACTATACTGGACATGTTGGAGCAAGTCCAGAGGAGACCATAAGGATGCTTATGGGGGGGGTTTGAAGATGTCTATTACGAGGAAGGGATGAGAGAATTGGGATTGTTCAGCCTGAAGAAGAGAAGGCTTTAGGGAAACCTTAGAGCCCTTCCAGTGCCCAGCAGGTCTCCAGGAGAGCTGGAGAGGGGCTTTGGGCAAGGGCATGGAGTGACAGGACAAGTGGGAATGGCTTCCCACTGCCAGAGGGCAGGGTTAGATGGGATATCAGGGAGAAATTGTTCCCTGTGAGGATGGTGAGGCCCTGGCAGAGGTTGGCCAGAGAAGCTGTGACTGCCTTTGGATCCCTGGAAGTGTCCAAGGCCAGGTTGGACAGGGCTTGGAGCAACCTGGGATAGTGGAAGGTGTCCCTGCTCATGGCAGGGGGCTGGGAATGAGATGGTTTTTAAGGTCCCTTCCAACCCAAACTATTCCCTGATCCTCTGATATTTAGTGAAGGATGAGTATATTAGGAAGATGACAATGACCAGTGTGTCACGATCCTCATCTCTCCCCCAAAACTACCTCACCAGCATTTATACATCAATTATTCCCTCTCATTCATCCCAACCTTATGCATTTTCTTTTTTTCTGTGTGTTCTGTATCATCTAAGCAGTTAAAGATTTGGTAAGAGAAAGTTGTCAGAAATCAGTTCTTCTTCCCCTCATTGCACCAGTGTGATAAAACATCACACGGGGAATCTGCAAGAATTTATGCACACATGCAAACAAATAGCTGCTGTCAATTCACATGGAAGATCAGATAATGCCATTATCTCATGTCAAACCTACCAGTGTGTGACAAGAGCATGGGGAAGGATATGGGCTGGAGATATGGGAGCAGAAGGAACAGTGGTGGAAGTAATGATGAGAAAATTCAGAAGGAAAAAAAAGCCCCAAATCTAGATTGCAAAAATTATCTGAAGATTTCTGGTCTAAGGGAAACCGGTGTGTTCAGAGATTGTTCTGTGTCCAGTTATCTGGTTTTAGAGTATCATGAAGACATGAGTGCATGGGGACAGGCTGTGCTGTACCAACATGTGTATGCCCAACGTGAGGCCCTGGTTCAGGAGCAGGTGCTTGGAAAGGGCTTGACCCAGGTGGGGACAAGAAGTGTTGTGCCTTCTGTGATGGGCAACTCTTCATCAGTGAGCTGAGGAGTCCTGTGCAAGCTTCAAGGGAGAGGAGCTTGGAAAGGGATTTTTAATAGTATTTTGTGTTTATTTTATGTGTATATTATATATATATTATAGTGAATAATTAATATATAACATATTATATATATATATATATATATATATATATATATATATATATAAGCATGTATTGAATAGTAACTAGTTCCTCTTGGCAGCACAGTACAAGATTGGTGTAGTCACTGTTTGAACTCACAATTGAAAACTATTTCCTATAGAGATACTTGAGAAGACAGTGACTGGTATTTTTCTCATGCTGTTGAATATTTTGGACCAGAGCTTATCCCATCAAGATGCAGGTGTGGCAAGACAGCAAAATAGGAAAGAAATCCATCTAGAAATCACATTTGAGTACTCAGAAATGCCATTAGGCTCAACAGGCATCTTCAACATTGTGAACAGCCTGCAGAGAACAAGATGTGGTGAATAAATAAGGCAGACTGAAGACAAAGGCTGGAAAAACAAGTGTTTTTATACAGTGTTAACTAGAAGGTACCAGATAGGATAAAAAGCCCACAGGGTGTAAAATAATAAATTCAAAATGAGAACTTTTTAGCAATGTCTAATGAAAGTGATCTGGTACTCTCAAGGAAAGCAGCACTCACCAGAGTATTGGTGGCATGTTGTAGATGAACCTCTGCCATGGACATGTGGAGACATTCATGCAGAAGTTGACACCTTTCTCTCCTGCACATGTGAAAGTAGTCTAACTTCACATTCATGCAAGCTGGGGTTAAGTTTGGGAGCAGGTATTACTCTTCTAAAGTCACAGAATGATTTAGGTTGGAAAAGACCTTTTGAGAATCGAGTCCGGCCATTCCCCCAGCGCTGCCTAACCCACCACTAAACCATATCCCCAGGTTCCAGATCCACATGGCACCTTTTAAATCCCTCCAGGGATGGTGACTCAAACACATAACAAAGTGAATGAAATAATCTCAGAAGTTCAGCCTTAAGTGGAAAGGCAGTTTGGAAGTTCCCATTCTTTGGTTGTTCATTCAGTGATGTCTGATCTTGAAATGTCTTCCTGCAGCAAGGGTCACTGAGCCCTTCTAGTGGAAGATGGGCTGTTCCTTGATCACTGTTTTTAAGAGCTTGTAGAAGAGTCCAGCATGTGCTGAAGGTGTGAAAGTTCTGCCACAGTGGAGATCTCAGCATCAATTTCTCCCTCTTTTTACAGCATGTTTTCTCAAAGGGCTGTAGACAGTTTATAGTCCAGAGGAACAAACATCTCTAATTTTGATACTGGCAAAAAAAAAAGATGTTTTGTGTTACCTTTGCATTCTTCAGCTGAAAAGCCAGATAGAATTTTGAGTAGTTTGTTGTGTTTATAGTATGAGCAGAGCCTCAACTATGTGTTCCAAGGGCAATAACTGTGTTTGTGAGCATCTCTTAGTTTCCTTCCTGCCTGCTCTCTGGTTGAGATGTGGATAACTAGAGACTCAGAATTACCATCTTGTAGTCACAAACAAAACAAAAAACTACAGTTGTGAAAATTTAGAAGCACTTCATGCTGAGAAAGAATGGCAGGAATTAAGTGAGGGCTGTGATACTCACCTGTGTGTGAGGCCCTGAGACATCACAAGAGGAAACAGCCTCAAGTTGTGCCAGGGAGGATTAGGCTGGATGTAAGGAAAAAAATCCTCACCCAAAGGGCTGTCAAGCTCTGGCAGAGGCTGCCCAGGGCACTGGTGGAATCCCCATCCCTGAAGGGATTTAATAGCCTTGTGGCTGTGGCCCCTGAGGACATGGGTTAGTGGTGGTTTTGACAGTGCTGGGGGAATGGTTGGACTCAAGGACTTTCAAGAGCTTTCCAGACCTAAATGATTCCATGATTCCCTGACCTTTTAGCTTTCCAAAAAATTGCATGTGTGCCAGTCTTACAGAAGGATCCACAGGGGACAGTGAAGGTTTGAGGGTTTGAGTTTGTATTTTTCCTCCCCTGGTTTCAATTGCCTCAGCTCTTTATTCATTGTAGAAGCAACATTTGCTCTGTTGGCATCAGCAGTGTAAGAAAGAAGAGGGGAACTATCTCAAAAATAAAAAGAGCTGAGATATTTTGTGCTCTCTTCCCACTCAAATGTATCCTTCAAATCGAATTCCCTCAGTCAAGGGAAATAATTTCAGTTACCCTGGTCACAGTAGAAAGCAGCCCTCTTTTTGAATGTCTTTTTTCATTAATGTAGATATGTTTCTAAGATGAGAAACGATGTTTCTTCTAATTACGGTTACATGTAGTTAATTTCCTTTTTTTAAAAGCTCAGTGTGAAAGGCAGTTTCCTTTAAAAAGGGAGGGGGGAAGAAAAAAGTGATACAGCTGATGTTCCTGTTGCCTTAGCAACAGATTTATTTATTAGGGTCTGAAATGACATGAGTTAATATACCACATACCTGCTGATCGGCAAACTCTCCTATTTCAGCTCCAGTTGACAATTAAGTCCTGGACAGCTACAGCCAGGGGTTAATGTTACTCATTAGGAGAACTAGGTCATTACTGGGAAATCAAGGCACTTAAGGCAGCATGGATAAAATACAAAATTCAACATCTCAAGGAGTGAGGGGTTTTATGTTAATTAACCTTATTTTCCTTTCATTAAAAAAAAAAAAATCTTTCATATATGCATATGACAGTGGATCAATTAATTGGGAAAGGAAAAAGAAAAAAAGAAGTAAGCTGTAGTTTACTTTCCTCTCCTAGTTGTCTTCATTTCCTTTGGAAGGGTTTCATTATTTTATGGAAAATTCTTATGTCTATATGATGAGTAAAAAGGGTATTAAAATTAAGAAGGGAATCATCATGGAAATCAGCTTTACCACAAGGGAATGAGCAAATAAAAGCCTTGGAAATGAAAATAAATAAGCTTTGCTAATACCTCACCTAAGGAGCAGAATATAAGCCCATCAGAGCTTGGAGATATTTAGAGGTACTTCTTTGCTTCTTTATTAAGCAGTTACACAGTTATTTGACCTTCAGAAACCGAAACTTTAGAGAACTAATTCAAATTGTTGGCAAATATTCTATTTACAGGAAGCTGATCAGTGGCATACCCAACAGTAACTCCTGTAGTTAGTAATTGGCTTCTGATTTCCAGGAAAATTAAATATATTCTCTAAAAGTTTTATTAAGATATCTGAGTGGGAGTTTTAACTTGATAAGTCATAAGTGATTTAATAAAGCTCTCCTGAAAGCCTTTATTTACTAACTTTTAGCAGGCTTCATTCTGATACTGGAGAACTTAATAGCCTGGAAAAGAATTGTATTAAAATTAAACTTTTTTTATTTTATTCACTGCTTCCCCAAATATACTTGGTTCTTTCACTTCTACTAAGCACTCTACTTTTTTTTTCTGTATTTAAGCTCTGTGGCCCAATTCTGCTTCTTATTGTATTTAGACCAATTTGATGTAAAACCTTTTTCCATTCATGTGAAGTCAAGGTTGAAACAATGACTTACCTGGGCTGCACCTAGTGAACCATGGAATCAGGTGGGAAGAGCACTGTTCTCCATAACAAAAGCAAGATTAAAGCCCCATGAGTATTTTTTCATCTGCATGGGCTGGTTTTACACTCTGATGCACCTATTTTCTTAAATTATAATAGAAATGCTGAATAATATCAAGATTGTGTCTGAAATATCACACAGAGAAACTTTCCTTCAAGGCCAGGTTGGATTGGATTTGGAGCAACATGGTCTTGTGGAAGGTGTCCCTGCCCATGGCAGGGGAGTTGGGATGAGATGAGCTTTGAAGTCCCTTCCCACCCAAACCATTCCATGATTCTGCAGTGCTGAGATTCCCTCTGTGCTATCCAGATGCTCACAAAGCAGCCACTTCAGTGCCATCCTCCAGAGCCTGTTGCAATAAATGCTTTAGCCACGGTTGAAAAACAGATTTTGAGTTACTGTAAGACTACAACTGCATCACCTGGACAGTTGAAGAATATTTAGGCTTGGAACAGATGCATCACAGATTGCCCTAACAGCTCCAGTAAGCTTGGCTCTCCCTTTTCCCAGAACGGGAAATTCATTTTATGGAGGATTTTTTTCTCTCCTGTATAATTGTGAAACCCAAGTCTTTGAGCAGAAGCACATGTGAACAGGTGGGATTGAGGAATCCTCTCAAGGCTTTTCCACCTATGCCTCTCAAAGCAATCCCTTTCTACTCTATTCACCTAATTTGGTTTTGGCCTTTCAAACCTCATCCTTCTGTCTTTGCCAGGCTCAGTTCCCTGGGCATCTCCTCACACATAGTCTTGTGCAGCAAATTTACATCTCACTCTTCTCTAGTTCCTCAGCCTTTTTCTGTCTCCATCACTTCACTCCTTGTCTCTACAAGGAGCTTTCTACAACATATCCAAGATACAGTTTGCAGTTTGACTAGGTAATGTTGTGTTTGTGCTTTTTTTTTTTCATCTTGTTCTTCATGTCTTCTGGAAAATTCAGACAGGATTTTCCTAGAAGATTATAGTTCAAGATAAATCTCAGTTTTGGGAAGCTTCATAGGCAAGGACAGAAGAAGTTTTGTAATACAAACCCCAGAGCAAACTTAGCAGAGGTTCCACTATCCCCCTTTGTAAGTCACAGCAGCCTGGGCCAAAGTGTGGGAATAACCTTCAAGAGACAAAAATCAAATATTTCATAAGCAAGTGATCTAATATTCCTCCTTATTTTCACCAGTAATAGGAGGGTTATGTTTCTTCCATCGAAGCTGCTTTTAATTAGTTTCCTCTTCTTACCACACTGCAACTGTTCAAGTCTGTTCTCTTTGCCTTCCTCTCCTCCCTGCTCTCCCTTTTTCCATTTTTTTGTGTTTTTTCCCCCCTCCCTGTGCCCTCTATTTGCTGTTTTTTCTCAGCTGTGTTTGTGCAAACCTGACTCAGTGCACTGAGTTGATTCCTCATTCTGAAAGCAGCAAGATTTGGAGTTACTTTAATCTTGTTGAATAATGAATTTGAAGTCATGCTGCCAAGAAAGTTCCTGGTTGGAAGCTTCTTCCTTGGAGATCCCAAAAGGATGAGTTATCTCGGGTACCTGAGCTAATTCTTCTCAGGGTATTACTCAGGATGTACTTCTTGACCCAAACAGGGCATCTGGTGGAGTTTTAAGCAGTTGTAGCTTGGTTGTGTGACTCTATCATGGAAATCAAAGAGGGGCCACAGGGTCCTGTATGGTGGAATCATCATTCCCAGGAAAATCTGTAGTAATGTAGTTTTTATGTAGTCATTTATAAATGAACTTATATTTATGTACATTTTCTGTTCTTTCAAGGAACTACATTAATAGACTGTTACCCACTTATTACCATATTTGTAACCATCTTATGATTGCCATGACATGACTTTTTAGAGTATTTTATAGTTGAATTGCAGTAGGATACATTGCCTGTGGTTATCAGGGCTGTTAGGGTCACTCAGATATTTTATGACCTCCTAACAACAGGAAAACCTTTTATTATGTCACCTTTGGAACACTAAAGGAAGTTTGTTTGTTGTTTTTTGGGTTTTTTTAATAAACTCTTTAAGGTGGTCCATAGCAAATACAGGGTTTTGTTGCAAATTGAAATAAAGTGGTTTTGGTTTTGTTTTTAATCTGAATCCTCTGCTTGGGAACAGCCAGACTGGCCAAGCTGGAGTAAAATAAATGAAAGACACTGGATGAAAATGTGTTGATTTTTACACCAAGGTAACTGAGACCAAATGGTGGTCTTTGTCTTCAAAGCTTAATCTCCCTTTAAGAAATAAGCAGGAGGCTCCATGACTGATGCTGATCCTGAAGTTTCTTTGGTTAGAGGATGTGCAATATTTTATTTTGAGTTTTTTCTTCATGGGTTGTGAGGGGAGAAGAAGAATCTAAACAATAAACTCCCAAGGTTCTTTCTTGTTTCTTTTTTTATGAATCTCGTGTAGATAACAGGAGATAGGAGAAAATGCTTTTCCAGCGTAAAGCAAAATGCCACCTATTTTTCTCAGGCCAGCAATTTGAACAAATCAGAGGGTAAAATACACTCTCCTCACTGTAAATACGTCATGGGCTCTAATAGAAAATAAAACACTGTATTTGCCAGTACTGTTTGGCTGCTTTTTGCCTCTCCAGTGCCATTTTTTAATTCCTTGGCTTGCAGAGGTGTTCTGAAAGCACAGGCAAGGACCAGGACCCTTTTTTGCTTGTAGGACCTACAAATTGCCAGCTAAAAAATGAAATTTATTCTGTAGGGTCCTTTCTCATGCAGAAACATTTTCTTCTACTTGACTCCATTTTCTGTGAACTGAGGGGGTATTAAATATTGTGGTAACTTTTGATGCTGATGATGCCAGACAATGTTTAGAGGCACAATTACAGCAAAGACATTTTGTAGAGCAGATCAGCTGAAGAAGAAAACTCACTGGACTTAACTACATATTTACAGTCTACCTCAACCTCTTCTTGGAAATGTAAAAAGATTGAAAAACACTGTGATAAATTGAATAAATGGAAAGCAATTAATTTTTCCTTCATGTTTGCATTTTCATAGATATTTCTTTTTTCCCTATTTCTTTTCTAATTGTGCTTTCGTGGCAGTAACATTTCCTTTTTTGCAGTTATCATGAGCATTGTTACCAGAATTTGGTATTAGAATTTTAATTTTTTTGTCCCCTTTTTTTTCTTCTCATAATCCTAACATAGAAAATGTTTATTAAAGTCATTTGATTTAGGAAAGTCTTCTGTCCTCTGTGAAAATAATTACTGCAATATATTACATTTCATGTATTGAATAGGCTTGTAACATGAGTCTTCTTCTTTAAGAAGAATATTATTCTCCCAGAGTATTTACTGACTGTGATTCTCACCATATTTCTGTAAATGAAAGCTCCTCTAAGACCATATAGTGCAGATGGGGAAACCTGGGCAGAGCTGTCTTGTGGGAAATCAGTGTCAGGAAAAGACCAGAATTCTGCAATTCTCTTTTTTGAAGGCCAGGTTTATCTTTTGTGGCCAGATTTCTACTTTCTAACATTATTTTATGATAATAAACCTGTATTCAAATTTTTCTGAACTCAAGATTTAATGTGAAATATCAAAGTGTAATGCAGTCCATAGTACAGTGGAGGAAAAAAATCCTTGATATTTAGATTTGGATGAAGTGGAGCCTTGTTTTTAGTTCTGTAGGGTATGTGTATCTCTTCTATTTTCTCTGTATTTATCCTTTTCCTCCCTGTGTTTGGATATGCCATACATTTTAGTTTTCACCAGGAATATTTTTTTTCTCCTCTTCTTGTGTTTTTCTTACTCTTTGGATTGCTTTGTCCAGTACCTCTGCTTTGTTTGATACCAGACTTGCTCCTCATTACTTCACTTTACCAAAACAAAAAGATCAATGTCATCCACATCAAGGTCTGTGTCTTGGAAACTTCATTTCCTTTATTTTTACTTACTGATTCTGTGCTGATGGACTTGCCCAGCCCCTCACACATTCCCTGTGCTCTGCTCCAGCCATGCCTTTTCCTGGCTGATGTCCCCTGTCCCCTCCTTTTCTCCCAGGATGTCTCTTGGCTCACCAGTCCTGGATCTCCACGATTGCTGCCCAGCTTCATCAATAATGAATGATTCTTCAGTGGCCTGTTTTAACAGCTATTTTCTAGCAATCATTGCAGGCAGGCAAGAATCCATCTTTCACCTCTTGCTATAAATCCTAAATTTTTTAAAAAAATATTAAATTAAAGTGCTGCTTCAACTTCTGAGGATTTTGTGCCATTTCCCACCTTTGCCCATCTGATACGAGGATGATTGTGGGGAATGGGGATGCAGAAGGAGCTGCAGCCAATGTGAACTCCTTGGATTTAAGGCACTGTACAAAGTGAAATATTACTATGTGCCCATACAATTTGGGATTCTCTCCTGATGAAAACCTTCCATGCTAAATGTCCTAAGATTAAGATTGGTTTTTTGCTGGGCTTAATTGTAATCGTTTCAGAATGTGTAGCACCTTAATGGTGGGACTTGATGGTTTTCAAAGTCCTGTCCAGCCCAAATGATTCTGTCATTCACATGGCTGTGGCTTTCACAAGCATTACATAGCATTTGTGGAGTGTTTTCTCAAATATTAAGACTTTTCCCCCAGTTTTGCACTTTTTAAAAACTGTTAAATACATTAACCCCGGCTTTTAATATATTTTTTAATAGACTGCACTCATTTTTCCCCTTTGAACAAGTTCTTCTGCTTTTTCACAACTCTTCCACTTTCTAATTGCATTGCTAGATGTGTCTTCCTCCAAATCCTAAATAAATGTGATTATCACCATGTAGGATAAGTTTACATATACTTAAAAAATTAAACTAAAGTCAGAGAAGACCATATGGGTCTCTTACTGAATTTCACCCAAATTTAAGAGATGAATATTCATTAAAAAATGTAAAGGGCCAAACTCTCTTATTTTTTTAAAATTTATTTATTTTTAATAGTGTGTTTCCCATCACTGGTGAGATGTGGGTGAGAATAAGTCAAGTTTAGGTGGTCTCCATGTACTTTGCTTCCAGTCCCAGCAATGGGTAAGGCTTGAGGGTTCAGGCTGAATTCCCAAAATCCCTGCAGAGCAGAAGGGTGTTCTGGAGAATGTTGCCATTGATTGTATAGAGGAGCATCATCATAGTGCTATGAGGTTGCTTTTTAAAATCACTTTAGGCTGAAAAGTGGGATGTCAAGTCATCAATTAATTCTGACAGCATCCTTCTGTGGTGAAAAAATAATATTGTCACCCCCATTTTATGAGCAGAAAATCTAAGGCAGAGATAATAATGGAGGCTCAGTAGTGGTGCTGCTGCTCCCACCACACTCCCATTCCCTTTTCAAGGACACTGCTCAAAGTTTTAGATGAGATTTATATGAGATTGCAAAGGGAAGTCACTAAATCAGGATGAACCCTGGGCTGCATCCCCCCACCCAGATCACAAAACCTCAGCCAGTTCCTAAAACAGACTTCAGACATCTCTCTTAAATTGTGGGTTAGAGTCAATAATAAAAAATCCTGGATAAAAATGAGAGCTGAGTAGTACTTGAGTATGGAGATTGAATGTCTCCAAGGCAGGGCTCTCAAATCTGAGTGTAGGTGTGGTGTCTGTGCCTGTTTTGTGGAGTTACAGCTGCAGTTTGGTCATTCTGATGTTTTCATGTTCTTAGGATGAAATTTAGAGCATCTTCATACCATGCCCGTTTCTTATTTTTACTTTACCAGATGCATATCAAATCAAATGAAAATACAAAAGCGTTTCAAATACCTCAACTAAACAACAAAGCCAGACCCTGGAGTCACATTAGCTTGATTTTTTTCCCAAACATAATATCTTAAAAGAAAAGTTTGCATTTTAATATCAGGCTTTTATACTGTTTTGCAGTTCTTCTTCAGGAAATGGAGTATATATAATTAATACAGTTTAATAAAGCTCAAAAATGCAACAGATGCAGCCAAAAGTGCACATCATTTTGAGCAGATCTTTACAGAACAGACATTCCATATTGTGTTCATCTTTTTCCACGATCACTGCTATGGCAATCTGGTGTGTTTAGCAGTTGTTGCTGAGTAAGGCAGACTGGATTGTATATGATTTTCTCCATGTCAGCCAAGAAACAGAGCTCTCTCCTTTTTGATGCAGCAAAGAGGTGGTCTTGTACTATTTGTTTGTTTCTACCAGGAGCAGCTAATACCTTCAGTGTCCTGCAAGAATAATAATACACTGCAGTCTGTAGTTGCATGGGCCAGGAGGTTTCTGGAGATCTTAACTGAAAATAAAATGCTTATGGTGTGGAGAAGTTGCAGGAACTGATAAAATCACTTAAGATGAGCTCCCAAATAGAAAAGCTACAAGATTTACAAAATGGGTCATTAAAATCTGGGAGTGTCACCTAAAAGGGAAACATTTTATAGGGGAGGATGGAAGGAGGTTCACCTACAGCAGAAAACCCGCAAGGGAGGCTCCAGTGCAGAGGAAACGTTTCCCCTTTCAGCATTCTTTCTGGGTGCCAAATTTTCCTTCTGTTCTTCCCCACCTATTAAACAAAGCTGCAACTTCCAATTCCTATCAGTTTTCCTAAATATGTGCAGCTTATGTGGCTTCGCCGAGCTGTAAGGCTCCGTGTTCTCCTGCCAGCTCCTTGACAATGTGGCTCCAACAGCATCCTCCACTTTTGGCTGCCTCTGGGACCCCTGGTCTCTTCTGGAAAGCGAGAGGGAAAGCATATCCTTTGCTGGAAGGACTTTTTGTGACTGTGAAGCTGATAGCGGGGCTGTGAAGAGCTTGGAAAGATCCCTGTCAGCGTCGTGGCTGTCGAGTCTGCCGGCTCCGCGCGCGGGGACGCGCCGGTCCGCCGGGATGAGCTGAGCTGAGCCAGGGCGGGCTCGTGGCATCACTCACAAAGAACCCACAAAAGCATGTCCAGGGGAAACTGAGGCTCAGGGGAAATTCTGTCATGAATTTCACCAACTCCCAGCATTGTAGAAGTTTTCCTTGCAAGCGTTCGTAATGGGGATGTTCTCTTCCAGCCAAATCCGAATCCATGCGATCCTGTGTTGGCTCTTCGAGCTGGGCATTTGGAGGGAACTCAATACTGGCAAAAAATTCTGCACAGAAGTTACCTACCAGAAACAGGTGGCTCTTTTAAGCGTGAGGATGCAGCATACTAATAGTCAGAGATCTGGGATCTTTGTAATTGTGAGGAATCCACCCTCCAAACCAGTGCTTGTATCCACTTGGGTTACTGGAATTGCCGTGGAAACTCCTGGTTCACAGATGTGAAACAAATTACAAGGCTTATGCTGTTGCATTCCTCCTTATTATTGGGAACAAAACAAATTGGGGGGGATGGAGGACTTCTTAAAGTGATTATTGTCTGGCTTTATTTTAAGAAAATGTGACTAATTCTGAAAACTCCACAATTCCTGGAGGTTTCTCAGCCTAGGGAAGTCACATTAATTATAAGATTAATTTATTTTAATTCCCTAAACCAAAAATATTGACTGAATGAGAAATTAACACGTGTAGAGCTGCAGATGTCATTTGGCTTCAGATTTCCTGAATGATATAATTATTAATCTTTCATATAGTAGTGTGAGAGACCTACAGATTTCATTCTGCAAAATTACTCTGTGAAGAAAGACACCAGGACAGCTGAGATATAGATTTTTCCCTTAATACAGGAAGGAAAACGGTGGAATTTGCTAAATAATAAATAAAACCAAAATATTTTAAAGGCATATGGTGCACATCTGTTGAAATACAATAATTTAAAGCAGAGTAATTAAATGCAAGATATAATATTCACCTCAGAGTGAGGAAATTATCTCATTCTATTTTTAATATAACTTAAGGAATTTGGGAATTTTAAATGATTTGTGATACCTTTTGAACCTTTAATTTTCTGCTAGTAAAGAAAATAGATTTGAAAATTGGGGGTTTAATTTATTTTTATATAACCTAATTTGCGTTTCATATCATTGAGTGTCATACCCATATAAACATTTAATATTATCTTCAACTGAAATTATAAATAAGTACAAGTTTCTTATATTTTAATTTCCAGCTAACTCCTTAAAAATCTAAAGGTAGAAAATTTGTGGTAAGTGGGTAATGGTAATGTAATGTTTGGGCCTTGTGGTAGTTTATTCCTTTCTTTATCTAAAGCACTGAAGAGATTGGAATCTTTTTGTGAGTATGGCATGGATTCCTAAATTCCAGTTTGAGAAATCCTGTAGGTTTAGGAGAAGTTTTTGTTTAACATGTTTCTCCTGGGAAAGATAAAATGTAATGGAAGTATACATGTATTTTTTTGAACAGGGGAAAAAAACCCAAAACCTATTTTTTTCCTACCCGTTTTTTAACTTGATTTTGCCTTCAGGTAGGTACTCAGTCCTTCTCACTTTCATAGCTGGTAATTTGAAGAGTAAATGCATTGTTTGAGGACAGGGAAGAGAGGGAAAAGAATCTGATGAAACTGAGTTTTGACCCCAAGTGCTGCGTTGAGGAAAATGTTCAGCATGCAGGAGAAGCAGAGGGAAATTATTTGAATAAATTTAGTCCCCAAAATGTACAATTTTAGAGGAATAGTGTTCTGGTAAATAAAAAAACCTCCTATAATTTCACAACTAAATGTAAACAATGCTGAGATAATTTCTGTTTGTTTTAAGGGAACATGACAAAGATCCTGAAACTTTCTTTAAAGTCCTGATGAAGCTGAAAGAGCAGGATCTGCCTTTCCACGTGTCTGTCCTTGGAGAGACTTTCAGTGAAATTCCAGGTACCTTTCCTTTTTCTCTTTGCTTTAAAATTACCATAAAGTAGATACTTCTAGAAATCGTTCTCATTTATGTATTTGTTTTATCTTAAAGAACATGCTTAAAATTTTCCTAGTTGTGAGACTAAATAATAGTGATACATTGTAAAATTAAAATTCTTTTTAAAAAAGTAAGCTTGTTTTATTTTACTTGGAAGAGCAAGACTTTATTTATGACTTGTGGTTCAGTAACACTTCTGTATTTATTTAAATAGAGATGGGTGTGGGTGATTGGATGGTTCAGATAGGAAGAAGAATCTTTCAGGTCAAGGTCACTCATCTGAAATCCAGACTGAGATTTTAGCAGGTGAAAACACTTAGTTCCCTCTCAAATGTGAGGTTAAGGACTGCTGTGCAGAGCTTCTGGTTTGTATCTGGCCTGAAAGTGGTCATTAATCTTTAATATTTTTATACCACTCTTTTGGATAGTCCTTCTGTTTCTTGGCTTCTGCAGAACCACTACTCAGTGAACAGTTTCACCTGTCTGGAGAATAAATAGATTTTATTCAGGCACACAACTTTGTGCCTGAGATACTATGGCAATAAAGAGAATAATCAAATCCTGTACTGGGTGCACTTGTAATAAATTAAACCTTTTAAAAATGTACATTAATGACAAGTGAATGTCAAAATATCCGATGTTTTAGCTCGTATGTATTTTCCAGAGGGTAGACTTGCATCCCTCAGCCTCATCAGTCTGTAAAAATAGACTGGGGATTAGTTTATTTGTCAGTTCTGTCATATCTGTTGCCTGCTGGACTGGTGATATTTCAATTGGTTTAGTTTTGATTTTGCCATTTTTAAGACACCAGGA
>NC_031776.1:33906108-33953608 GCF_001522545.3 Parus major | reverse complement strand
TAAAAGCCTTGGCAGGATTTTTTTTTTTTCAATAGTTTATTCATGATGTTCATTATTATGAGCTGTAAAGACTATGAGAATTTCATTTTTTAAATGTCTTATGGAATGTATCACTTTCTTAGATCTTGTAGACATGCTGTGGAAACCATAACATAAAATATGAGTTACTTACAATAACTAATTTTAATCCCATCTGCTAAGTATGACAACATTAGCATTTCCACTTAATTAAAAACACCCTTAAAGCAGCAATGTTTTAATCACTCCATTTTATTTACTCTCCTCCGGTGTCACTTATAATTGTAACTTTTTATTTTTTAATAATGAGGGATTTTTTTTTCTCTGTGCATCACACAAAAAAGTGCTGTCGATAATTAGCAGTCTTCTGTTATTACTAGACTCAGGTGTCACAACTGTGTCTCATCCTCATTACAGTAAAAAATTTCACCTATCAGATTCATTATTGCTAGATAATGCGACTGAGAGCCTTAGCAGGCCCTCCAGAAAAGTAATTCAGCCAAGCAAAATTATCAGCTAATTATATTTAGAATCAAAAGCCCAACAACTATTTGCAGATAAATTGTATGAATTGAAGTGAATAGACCTGAATATTAAGATTCATAGATTTAGCAGATGATTTGTTAATTGGAATAAAAAGACCATTTACTAGCCATTTTAACAATAGATCAATCGGAACTCTTATTTATTATTTAACTAGTAGTGCTTAAGCATTGAAATGAAGAGTAATTGTATTATTGTTATGATATGATACTTTTCTGGGAAAGGACAGAAATGCATGGAAATGAAAGGATTCCCTGTGCATCCTCACACCAAAGTCTGTGTCAGTGTGAGCTCTGCTCAGTTTGATTTGATCTTTAGGTCTTGTCAACTGGGGGGTGTGAGCTTTATAGTAAAACTTACTACTCATAGTAAGGGACTGGTCAGAAAAATACACCTAAACTTTGGTACGGAAAGATAGCAAAGGAGTATGCAAATAAGATCATTTGCAAATGAAAGAATTCCAAATTTTTTACTTTCATCCAGCAAACCACGAAGGCATTAAATTCTGATTTTACTAATTCATGATCCTGGTAGAGGTTTTTCGTAAGGGGAAATTTCATACTCAAACGATGACTCAGATCCCATCTTGGCCTGCAGTTTTGTTTTAGGGAGCTGTTCTTTTTTTTTTTTTTTTTCCATGCAGACGATATGATTAAAAAGCAAATATTTTAACATAACTTAGTGATCTGAGCTATTACTGAAATGTCCACAGTTTCACTCTTTTTTTTTTTTTTTTTCCTCCTAGATTAAAGAAAACTTTAAAAATCTATTTGCTTTGACATATGACACAATATTTAAGAACTGAAATCATCAATTAAATCACACATCAGAAACATTTCCCTTTGGTAAAAAATATAGTGCTAGACGATGTACACTTTGAAATTGTTGTTAATGTTTAAAATGCAATCTGAAGTGCATATGTTATTTAAAAAAAAAAACAACATAAATTACAAATTTTAAAAGTTTATAAAAAAAAAGCAGCAGTCATTTCTTAGCAAAAGCATTTGCAGAGAAATGTGTCTTTGGGGTTTGTGGATATGCATAGTTTTCTAGCATGAAAGCTGAATATGTTATTCTTTAAATTCTTTTTTTTTTTTTTTTTTTTTGCTGTTTAAAATTGAGTAGGTCTAAAAGAAATATTTCAGGGTACCTGCAATAAAATACCAAACCTGATACATGAAGGTAGCAAAAGTCTTTGGGTTGTCACTGAAAACAGAAAAGGTGAACGTTGACAAGATTTCAGATTTATTTTTTTTTTTTTTATTGTGAGGAATGAGAGAAACTGAAGTTAAAAATAAAGTCCTCGTATGGTCAACATGTTGGAGGAAATTCAAAGCCTCTCATAAAATAAACATATTTTAAGAAGCGTTTTGAATTTCACTGTGTAATTTCTGGCCAACAGAAATTACAGTTGTATCTTTGGAGAGACGTTGTTGTCAGATCAATGGTCATTATGTGAAAAAAATACACTGAAACCTGGATGCCTTTAACCCATTCAGCTGTTAAAATGTGAACTCCAAGGGGGACAGCTCTGCAACTGGAAAACTTTGCATCAGTTCTAAAATATTTGGGTTTGATGTTACGGGAGATACGTAAAATGTTCCTTGGGAAAAAAAAAAAAGCCAAGTACAAAGCTTCGCGCGCTTTGGAATTTCATCAGCGGTTATTAAAAAATACAACAGTTTATGTCCTAAAAAATAAAGGAAATTATCCAAAGCATGTGAATAAGCTGAAATATCCCAGCCTGGAGCATGCTGCATGTTGTTCCTCTGTTATATTTAGCTGTAACCTTTGGAGTCTGGAAGTCTGAGGGGAATATCTGCTGCGCCAGGTGAGGGTGGTGTGTGTGTCTGCGAGCACACCATGGTGTAGCCAACGTGCCCCTTGTTTCCCAGCAGCATTATTAAGCAAAGCCGTCCATACTTCACCATGTTGTTACATGTGTCTGTCTGCTGATTATAAAATGTGTTAAACAGTATTTAAAAAACAAAAAAATGCAGAGCTGCGCTTTGATTTATTCAGCGAACAAAACATATGCTCGCTGTTCTGTTCTATGTAATTCATATGATCAATAAAATTTTCTTTAAAAAGAGCAACTTTGGCATTTAGAAGGATTATGCTGCTGAAGAAAAAAAAAAAAAATGTTTCCCTCTTGCTGCATGCAGGCAACCTCAAGGTTTTTGCACGGAAATAAGTTTTTTGGCTGACTAATGTCTATTTTTGTATATTTGTGATTTCTAATCCTCAGGATCGAGGCTGTGCATTGTGGCTGTTACCCGCTGTGTCCCAAAGCCTTGGTGTACCCAGAGATATTCCCAGGTAGCTGCTTTGTTGCCTGTTCCTTCTGCTGAAACGTAATAACGTGATTCCTGCTAAAATCCAAAGTTTGGGAAGAAACTTGAGTGAAAGCAATTGTTTATTTGGCAAGCCAACATGTTAGTGTTAAAGCAAATTTTATGTGTTTTAATACATTAGACGAAGTTTATATTTGCCATCTGTTCTTTTAAGATATCACAAAAGCAAGTTTTGAAATAGCATTCTTCATTGTTAGCATACACATCCCGTAATGATAGATTTTTGTTAAAAGGTCACTGATGCTGCAATGGTTTGCAGATTCTTATTTTTTTTTTTTGATACACAGAAGAGAGGGAAAAAAAAATCACACCAAATTATTTAAACAATTTAATAGTTAATAGTATGCAACTGCAGTACAGGATACACACTAATGTAGTACCAGTTCTTTGAAAAATCTCATCACTAAATGTATCACATATGCATTGTGTTACATTAGAATAATGTATTTTAATCACCCAAAGGAGATGTCTAAACAGCACAACTACACAGTCTTATTTAGCATTAAACATCCTTGTGAGCTGAGGTAACCTTATAAAATCATGCTTAAATAATGTAAAACACGAGGCGGCACAGAGCAATATGCATTTTTAATTAGTAAAGTGACTAATATCGAGTGTGTGCTTTGAGGTTTTTGTTTCATTAAAAATGTATCTGTTTTTCCTGCAGCTGAATATCTGTATTCTACACCTGAACAGCTTTTAAAAAGGCTTCAGAATTTCTGCAAGAGACCAGATATTGTAAGGAAACATCTCTATAAGGTAGTTGTTTGGAATAGTTTTAGATGATATAATGCCATATTGAAGTACAAAGGGAAAAAAAAAAAACCCTTAAAAAAACAACATTTAATTAACATACTAATGTTTAAAGGAAACATGCTAGGGAGGGATATTAGTCGTTACACTAACAAGGATTAATTAAACTGGATGCCAGTTGTATTAACCTAGGTCTTATGAAATACGTGCACTTAATGCATGCTACATGTTTTTTTTTTTAATTTACTGTTTTCCAAAATGACTGTCCTTTACATTTGGACCCAAGAGGCTTATAAAAATGAACCTGGATTAATGCAACTCATTAGTTTAAAAGGAAAATAAAAGAAAGATCCTACAATTATACTAATGAGGATAAGCCTACCTTCCTATCCTAATTTAATCTTCAAAAAATGCAGGTGACAGGTATCAGGTAAGATTTCTTTGGCTTCTGGAATTATTTGGGTGATTTTCATAATTATAATTATTTTAATTCTTTGCTTTATAAGGTGTGTTCAGCATTAAAGTTTATTGGGAGCATAATTTACTGGCATTTATCACGTCCCCTTCTTTGCAGTTATTTCTGTAGAGAAAGTCCAGGTTCAGTGGCAAACTCTCTGTTCAGGTTTTGCTCGAGTGTTCTATGCCAGGCCGACTTTCATGGTTTTAAGTGGTGTATTTACACTAATGGGAATCACAGTTTTCTTTTTTTTTTTTTAATTTGAATGTAGATGAAGCACTAAATTTTACATTATTCCAGTGAAGAGCTGTTACTACACAATGCTGTTTTCAGAAGAATAACTGCATGTTTTTGCATTCTGCTTCGTGCTGCTTCGTACATTTACAGCGGTTTTTGACTTTAACTGTCCGCTCTCTGCCGTGGGCAGGTTGGATGCACATCATCCCTGCACAACAGAAGGGTTTCAGCTCCTGCAAACCCCTGAATTCAGCTGAAGGTCCTTAAAGGCTTGGGGGTGCATGGAAATACTCCTCGTGTTAACCTGTGCGACACAAATGCGGTTCTTGGAGCGTTCCCTGGCTGTCTCCGTCCAGCCTCACTGTTAACGAGCAGGTCGAGCAATCTCCTCCTTAATTTGGAGTCTCATACTGCCAACAGACCCAACCTCATCCCTCCACCTCCCTCCCTCCCTCTGGGGACCAGAAAGAGTTGGGTCTTGCTGTGTTTCATCTGCCTCTCTCCCCCTTCCCGCGCACACCTAGCAGGAGCAGTGAGGGCTTAGCCCGTGCCTTGACTTTTTTTGTGACCTAAAAATAGGCATTTACATAATGATACATCAAAGATGATGTTGTTTCTGCAGGAAACAGTTAAACCTCAAGGAAAAAAAAAAAAAAAAGGAGAGAACCAAAAATGCAATTTAACACCCAATTTCAAGCTCATTATCTTTCATTGTCTATTAACTTGGCAATGGTTCAGAAGGTAGCTCATAATAGTTTAAAATGCTGACTGAACACTTCCAGTGCTCAGCATTACTTCTTGAGTCAATAGTATCGTAGAGTTAGACATGGGGGCTTCAAAGGGAAAGCAGTCCTTAAATGTTTACCTTGGCATTTCCCAATGCTTCAAGCTCAGCTAATGGCTGCATTCACATGGATCTTCTCCCACATGGATCCTGAACACAGAGCCAAGGCATGCAAAAAATACTGATATAAAATAGTACAGGTCGAAAATGTGCACACAAGTCCTGTAGGCAAAATGCTGATTTGCTTGAAGGATTTTTTTCTCTTTTTTTACAAATTCCTAGGGATGATTAGTAGGCAGAAGCTGAAGGTGTTTATCCTGCCCCTCATGCACGGGGTTTGCAGATCTTCTGAGTGTCAGAGCTGGACCTCTGCAACAGGTAGCAATGGAGCTGAGTAGGGGATTGTTTTAAAATGAGGAAAGCAGAGCCTAATCCAGCACCTGTGAGCATCAGAGGAAATATCCCTGTTGTCTTTAATAGGCTTTGGATCAGCTCAGAGAATACTGTTAGATCTGTCCTTTTGTGCCTACACCCACGTACACCTAGTCTTCCTTCACAGTGGACCATCTACAAAATCTCCTGGAAAATGTTAGCTTAGAGCTGTGCTGTTAAGGCCATTACAGCTGGAGTGATGCTGCTTTGTAAGGAAGCTGAACAGAGTGAAATCCTGAAGGCTACACAGCACCTGCACCGTGTTTTCACATTTTCTCAGATCACTGTAATAGTATCTCTGCTTTAGTGGACTAGAAAAGGGATCCCAGCACAAGAGTTAGCCATAACCAGGTCCTTGTCTTTCAGAAACCATCCTCCCATATCCTCTGCATTGAGTTTTTTGAGTATCTGTGAAATTTTGGAAGTAGAAATGCTTTAAAAGGAAATTGTGTTTTTCTCTGCTGGTTGGGGATTCTGCTCCACAAGTTGGGAAGTAATCACCTTGGCTTATCTTTTTACATATTGTTGGAATTTTATTACTCAGGATATCTGTAATAATTAGACAGTGCCTAATTAAACAGGCAGTTTATTCCTTCAGATGTCCTCAATGCTGGTGCTGACAAAATTAGTGGCAGAAAGGAGATCAGTGGCAGCAGGGCAGTGGGCTTAGGGATGGGACAGAGGGAACATCCCTGTGAAAATGCACAGACCAAGGCATTAAACTGTAGTAGCATAACTCCACAGAGCAGATTCATGCTGGCAGACTTTTTAAAATGTCCATAATGTAAGCACCTATGAAAACCTTTCCAGATGATGTATTACTCACCCTGAGTATTCACACAGCACTCAGGGCTGGCTCATCTGCATTTCAACCTTGCCTTCTGCCAGTTATTAGCAGAAGATTGAGATGAGAGGGAAGCAAATCTCATTTGTTATCAATTATTTGTTCTGTTCCAGTTTCATGGAGACAAACTCTAGTTCTGGGTGGTTTTGGTTGCCAAAGTAAGCACCAGAATGAAGCAAATAACAGCAACAGGGCATTGGCCAGGGCACACCACAGGACCTGTTAGTGCCCTATCTAGTAGATTTAAAGTTAAAATAAAATAAATAAAATAAAATAGGGCAAAGCATTTGTTTCTGCATTATTTTCTTAAAGTTTACCTTTCAGTTTCCTCACTTGAGTTTCTTAATTTAAAACAGCATGTATAAAGAGTATACAGTGGAAAGGGACAAGAAGAGTTGCCAAAAGCCAGGCATGGAAGGAGCTGACAACTTTAAATAATCTCTCCCAGCCCTCCCAGCTGAATGAGTGCTGGTTGACATGCTGTCAGCTTCAGTTCCTGCAGAAAAATCCTACTCTCACTCATGCTTGTTTAACGGAGAAAAGAATTTGGCCCACTTTCTGACATTCATCTTCTCATTTCCATCACACTACAGAAGCTCACCTGCCTATGAAAAGACACATGGCATGATTTTTTTTCTTTCTGACACCACTGTAGAAGGAAGTCTGCTGAATTCAAAGGGATTAAACTGCTGTAAAATCAAATTAAGATCCCAGTTAGACCGTAGACATCTGAATTGTTTCCAGTCTCAGGATTTGGCTGTATAGGGCAGTACAAACAAAACTTTCTTTTTTTTTTTCTTTTTCTTTCCTTTTCTTTTTTCTCTGATTTGAGATAAAGCAGTATCATGGGTATTTCAGGGGAGTGTGTAGAAGGGAAAACTGCTCCTGGTCCAGCTTTCATATTAAAGCAAAGCTAGGGAAGCAGCAGGAGGCATTCTCAGTGTAAGATGCAAGGCACTGGGCACGTGAGGATGCAGGGGAGCCTGATGCCAGATGTCCCATCAGCCACTCAGCCCTGTTGTTCACAGTTCCTGTACAGGCCATGTGAAATCCAGGGATTGTGCCTCTGCCTTTATCTTTACCCAATCCCCAGCAGAACTCCATGGGAAGTAAATTTTTCCCTAAGCAACCTGGTCTAGGGGAGGATATTCCTGCCCTAGGAATGAGATGGTCTTTAAGGTCCCTCCCAACCCAAACCATTCCATGATTTTACAATGTGTTTATAATGATGTTTAAATACTTTCCTTAATTAGCTCAGGTTTTCCCCACCTTCAGTTAATGTTGAGTGTCTTCTTGTTCTGGATTTGGTCATTTGGAAGCAGGAGCTTCCCATCCATCTTTACTGTACCATCCATTATTTTATAAACATTTTTCAAACATTTACAGTATCCAGTCTCTTCAGTCTCTCCTTCTGAATGTTATTCCATGTTTATATTCTAATCTCTCATCATTCAAGACATTCTGATGCTTGAGAACTGTTTTTGTACTGTGCTTTAGAGAATTCTAGGCCGTGCCATCAGTTTATGTGATGTGTAGTACTCTGATAATTCCCAACCTGTTCCTTATGGAGCCAGTCCTACTGTTTACTTTTTAATGGTGAATGTATATTGAGCAGATGTTTGCTTACAGTGTTCTGTACAGATCTTTTGTCCCGGGCTGATAAAGTTAATTCAGAGCTTTATAGGGTATGCAAATAGTGCAAGTATTTCCATCCATCCTGCAGGCTTTCTGTTCATTAGCAGAGCGTGTTTGCAGAGTTAAAAAAGAAGGAATTGTATTGAATTTCTGCTTTTACCTGGCTAGCATTAGGTTCAGGTCAGAAGGAGGTTAGAAACACAAATGAGAAACTTGTATTTGCCTCTTGAGCTGCTCAGTTTCCAGAGAACGTGATTTAGAATGGTTTCAGAGGTGGTTTAGATCTGCATCTCAGAGTCTGTGGGGGAAGGTTACAGGAACTCTGGAGTGCAGAGCTCTGTGTCCGTGCTCTCCCATCTCTGTTCCAGTGCTTAGGCATGTGATCCTAAGGAAAATAGGTAAAACATACGGATTTTTTTTATGTGAAGGAAAACTTCCGTTTTTATTTGGAACACAGAACCGCAGACTAGTTAACAAAGGTGCCTCTGGAGGTCACCAGCCCAGCCTCTGCTCAAAGCAGGGCCAGTTTCAAAGCAGGATCTAACTTCAAGCTTGAATTAAGTTGCTCAGGATCACCTCCAGGTTAGACTCAAGTCTCCACACTTTCCATTCCCTGTGTTTGGCTGGTACAGTGAAACCCTTCTCTAGCTTAGGAGTTTGCACAGGTGGGATGGGGTGCTGGGCTGTGGGACACAATTTAAGCATTTTGGGTAAACTTTAGGTCTTCAAGTAACTGTGATAGAAGGAGGTCAGCCTGGCTAACATGGATCCTCACTGGAAGAAATGAGCTGGCAGGAAGGGAGTTGGGGTTGCCTAATTTTGGGATCCAGCCATAGAGAAATGGATGTATGTGCAGATGTATATGTGTGAGTGGCCTGCACCTGAACTTCTCTCTGGGCTTGTCTTGCTCTTGGTTCTCTGAGGTAAATAACCAATAGACTCCAGCTCTCTGAAAATCACAGAACCATAGAAATAATTAAGCTGGGAAAGACCCTTACAAGCATTAATCCAACATTTCGTGGTCACCATGTCCCCAGATGTTGGCTGCACTCGCAGTGTAGGACTAAAGCAGTTATGGGGGCAACTCTCAGCATAAACACCAGGATTTGGAACTTTTCATTCTGACAGTATTAGATAGCTTCCAGGGGAGTTTTAGAGAGCAAATGAAAACTGGCAGATGAGCCACAGCCACTTCAAAACAGTAGATGGAGAAATGGGTCAAAGGAAATAGGAAGAAAAGTTGCAAAAAGCGTGAAAACTTTTTTTTTTTTTTCCTTTTCCAGTACAGTTTATTCAAATTACCTTGGGGAAAAAAAGCATGAAACTGTTTTCCCACTGTTATAGTCAGTCAGTGTGTTCTGAGCCATCCTATGCAAGGTACTGCATAGATTTGCATTGAAAATTTGATGTGTTTTTTTTTTAAAGACAGCAAGAATGAGGTAAGTTTTAAAAGACCAATATAAGAAGCTGCAGAACAGACCAGTTTGGTCAGGGAAATACTGCTACTGTGCTGAGGTGTGTTAATAGCTCTGCCTTGGGCCTCACAGTGCACCCAGTTCATGTAAAGCTACAGTCTCTTTTGATGGTGCTTTCCAAAGGTGCTTGGAGTTTGAAAATTGAACTCCAGAAATAATTGCTACAAATTCTTTTCCACCTTGATTCTTCCCCCTTATTCACTTGCAGAGAGAAGGAGCTGGATCACAGAGTAGATCTGACCCAATGCAAATTAACTCTGTAAATCATTCCAGCCTTGCCTGCCAAATCTCAAAGGTTTTGTGTGGAAAATTAGTCTCTAAATCTTAATTTTGTTAAGGTTATTTTTTAAAAAGTGCATAAAATCTACACTAAATCAATACTGTGTGCTTGAACTCCAACTGTCCTGAAAGAGCCAGTCTTAATGGATGAAGACTCCTTATTAAATTCTAAAGGTTAACTCTGAAGTCCAGTGATGGCAGAGTAGATATTAAGTGCTTCAGTTTGAAGAACACTAGAACACAGTAGAAAGAAGTTGATTATTTAATGAAAAATACTGTTCTGCTACTGACATGCTGTTTGTTTTTTATGGGAAGGTACTGCTTTATGTGAAAACTTTTCTTCTTTTGATCTCCACGTATTTAGGAACTGTTGATGGAGTGATAGTGATGAAATTTTATTCCTTGAAAAAATGAATGTCCAGATCTTTGCAGAGTTATCACTCCTCAAAAAAAAAATAAAAAAAAAAAAAAAATTATTCTCTAATAAAGCCAAGGGTGATGATGGAGAACTAGGCCCTGCTCCTGCTGGTGCTGGCTCATGGTTCTTCCATGTCTGAGGGTGAGAGGGGCACATTTGTCCCTGAGGGTTTTCAGTCCTTGATGTGTCCGCTGAAACCACCAATAAAGCAGAGGGAGCAAATAACCTGGGTCTGATGACCAGCTTACCTGTCTTAAAAAAAACCCATTGAATTTTTAAAAAGCACCATATAAGTGTTCTTTGACCAACTGGCTTCCACCCCTCCTGAAATCCTTATTGCATTTTGTGTCCCAGCCTCTAACACGGTTCCGTGTGCTTCTCTCTTGTGCTTCCTCGCAGGGCGAGACGGCCGGGTTTTCTTGGGCAGCGCTCGGCAGTAAATTCAGGTCTCTGCTCGCAGCAGAACCGAGGGAAGATTTGTGACAGATGGGGCTAAGTCACAAACTTGCAGCCTCAGGCAGAATTGTGGAAGTTTCCAGAGTGTGCCCATATTTACCTGATCAGAGAGAAAAGAAAATCTGCAGAGGAAGCCGAGCCTGGCTGCTTGTCATAGCTGACACAGAGCCATCTGCCACAAACCTGTGGCGGCTTCAGATCTCCAATCCCTGCCACCACCCCAGCTCAAATTAAATACAGATTCTTAGAGACGTTATGATGGTTACACATGTCCTCGGCATCACATGCAGGAGACTGTTCAAAAAAAATATGTGGCCTGTTGTGTAACCGCACTCATGTATCCCATATGTGGTGCCACATTGAATTTCCGGTTGAATCTGTTTTTATCCTTTGTACTGGATGACATGGTGCCTGAATTCTTTCTTTTCGCCGACACGATGGCAGCCAAGCTGCAGCTTCAAACGCTCACACTTGGCTGAGTTTCTACCTAGGTTGCCAGGTTATCATTGGAGCCTTATTGTGTCCTCAAAGGGCCACAGGGCCTGAAAGGAGGATCCGAATGCTGCCGGACTAATTGGGCAGCCATCTCCGGGTTGTTGGGAGGCAAAGGGCTGCTTGAGCACTTCTCTCTCTCTCTCTTTTTCTTCTTTTTCTTTTTTTTTTTTTTTTTTTTTTTCTTTTTTTTTTTTTTTTTTTTTTTTTTTTTTTTTTTTATTGCAAATTAATGACTCTCTGGCAAAGGGGTTTTTAAGTGAAGGTATTAATAAGGGGTCTGGCAGGTAATCCCATGATTCGTGGAGTTACATTTGCATTTAATTAATCTTAAAGAAAGCTGAAAGATAAACAGCTGTAATTCAAACTAGCATGGGAAATATGCTACATGGTGCCATCTATCCGATAAAATGAAAGTCGAGACACTTGTTTTATTTCTCTCAAGGATGGAGAACAAACAGATAACAATCAAAATACTTCCAATAAAAACCAGTAGTTTAAATGTAATGGCAGTTCATCAAGAATCTTTGCATCCAGTTGCAAATACAGTCTTTTAAAGATAAATCACTTATGATTCCAGCAGTCAAGCCGCAATATTTGTTGATGTAAAATGTTTTGAAGATGTAGATTGTACAATAAATTTTTAATAAAGTGCCCACTGCAATTTTTAATTAGCATATCTCATTCATGTATAAGTGTGTACATCTATCTGTATGTTTATCACCATGCATATCCTTGTGTCAGAGTCAATGAATGCAATTGTGTCTTTATCTGATGAAGTAGAGTTTGGTTTGCAAGCAATAATAAAACCTTGTGGCAATTCCAGCATTTTGAACTCTGCTCTAGGAAGAAGCAGGAAGAGGACTCTGGGTAAGGTGTTCTGATGTGAAACCTGGTAAGACTTGTCTCTGCTGTCAGGTGTGGTCTCAGCTTCCCTTGGATCAGACAGGGCAGCTCCTCTCCCTGAAAGGGGTGAAAGTCTCCCTCCCCACTAGTGTCTTTGTGACTTTTGACAGGATCAAGAAGCTGAAATGTCATTTTTCAGTGTGAGAGAGAGCATGTGTTATTTGTTGTTGA
Source organism: Parus major (assembly GCF_001522545.3). Classification (NCBI taxonomy): domain Eukaryota; kingdom Metazoa; phylum Chordata; class Aves; order Passeriformes; family Paridae; genus Parus; species Parus major. The sequence continues at coordinate 33,941,354 of NC_031776.1, read as the reverse complement.
AATTACCCCATGAAGCAATCAAAAACAACCCAGGGACACCCAGTGGAAAGTGTTTGGTTATTCTCCTTGCGCAGCAGAGTTGTAATTTTGCAGTTATCATCTCTCTGCATGCAGGTTCCTCCTCCTTTCTGCTCAGCTAAAGCCCAGCTTGGTTTTAGGCACTACTTGTGGTTGGGTAGATGTGGTCCTCCCAAGAGTGTAAGTCTGGTGGTCATCAAGAGCCAAGGAACAGGACTGCCTTGCAGTCCTGCCAGAGTGTATCACAGATATTCACCAATGTCATCACACCTTGCACCAGCAAACTGGAATATTTTTTGGCTTTACTGCTGGGGAAACTGAGGCATGGTGCAGTGGAAGCAAACTGCTTCAAGTACGACAGTGAGTCATTCTCCAAACCAATAAAGGGAAATAGGAGACGCTGTAATGCTGCACTCGGGCTTGTGGTGAGCAGACTCAAAACATCAAAGCTGTGTGGTTTGCACTCAAGGGCTCCTGCTGTCCTCAGGGCACACCCTCATCAGCCCCACAGCCAGAGGAGGTCTCACCCAGCTCTTGGTGAGGTGGAGCTCTGCCCTGCTGAACTTACTGACAGTGATACTTCAACCATGGCCAGCTCTGTCTGGTGAGCAAGGTTTCATCTTGGTGGAAAATTTTTCCCTTCTTATGAAGCCTTGCAAGTAACATTCTATAATAGAAACTGTGTGAGGAGTTTAATTGCAGGGTAAGAAATAGCAATGCTGTGTTATCTCCTGATACTTCTTTACATTCTTAGCAAGGATGCACAGCTGCTCTGGAGCAGGGATTCCTGGAAGTGTTCAAGGTTGAATTGGACAGGGTTTGGAGCAGCCTGGACTGGTGGAAGGTGTCCCTTCCCATGGAAGGGATTGGAACTGGGTGAGCTTAAAGGTCCCTTCCAACCCAAACCATTCTGATTTCATGTCCTTACCACATCATAGGATGTGTCAGGGGCCACCCTGGCCTGTTTGAAGTCCTCAGTACAGAGTGATACAGGACTGCCAGGTAGCCAGAGGTGATACTTGCTGGGCTTCCAGGTAGTCAGAGGGGATGTTTCCCCCAGAAAGTGTCTCCTTCAGCACTTCAGACTGAAACAATCTACAGAGTTTTGCCTCTCAGTTTCAGCAGAGGAAACAAGAGTGTCACGCCACGCTGCTTCATTTCAGCCCCTCACTTCAGAAGGTCAGAGGGACAAAGTGGGATCTCGGTCCCGTTGTTGCTGCACACATGAGTAAGCGGTGAATGCAGACACCTAATCCTGTGAGTAGAACAAGAGAATTGAACCTTGACTTACTTTCATATTTATTGATGTTTCACCTGCATTGACACAGCGGCACCAAGGCTGTGAGACAAGTTTCAGTGCAGAGTCAGAGCTGGGTTTTCCCCTGCTCTGTGCCAGCCTCACCAGGCAGTGCCCTTACCAGACAGCTCCTCTTGCATCAGTAACAGGCCAGGCACCTAATCCTACAATCCTTTTGTTTTAGTATTTGAGATCACAGGAAACACAGGTTTATTCCACAGGAGAATTGTCTTTTTCTTTATAATAGAAAGGAAAATCCTAAAACAATTATGGAATTCTGTAGCAAACCGTTTCCAGCATTCTTAGCCCCACTCCGGTGCTGCAGGCACAGCAAGGAGCCGTGGAACCGACCAGCTTCCATCCCTGCTTGCAGCACTGAGACCTCTGCCTCAGCTCAAAGCTGTTCTGAATTAGGTGGTTAGATTTTTTTAATTGCGTTTTTAAAGACCGAGCCAGCAGTTCATTAGAAATCACGGAGCAAATTCTGCTTCTCTATTACACCAATATAAATCTTGAATGAATTTATATCAGGATAACTGGGAGGGTAGAATGTACCTCCCATCTTGTTCCTCAGATTATTAAAAGTTAAAGGGCCTTGAAAATTAAATTCACCTTTCCCTGTTCAAGCTGTTTACTCTGTTTTTTATTCCAGAAAGGACAGTTGAAAATAATTAACCAGCCTCCTTTCTGCTCATAGGCACTTTCAAGTTGGGTTCTCATGTACTAGCCCAAGACTAGTTTGTGTGGAAAAGACCAGAGGGCATTTTCTTTCAAACAAATTGTTTTCATGGGAATAATTTCCCAGAGAATTATATTAAAACCTTTCCACGAGTCCTTGATTTTTGAAAAAAAAAATAAAAAAAATATATATTCCTCATATATATCCTTGATTTGGGGGACTTGGCAATGTATTTGCAGATATAAATGAGCACCTTAATGAAAGTCCTTGAGGATTTTACCTTCTAACAGGCTAACCTTATTTAACCAAAATACTTCTTAGCAAGGCTTCATCTTGCTGGAAAATTTTGCCTCTGAGTTACCAACCCTTGCAAATAAGGTTTTATAATAGAAACACTGATAGAACTTTAATTACAGGGCAATAAATAGCATCGCTGCCTAATCTTCTGATATTTCTTTAGATTCTTAGCGAGGGTTCGCAGCTGTTGCTGGAAACTGGCAGTCAAGGGCTGTAGGGGTTGGAAGTTGTTCCCCCACCCCGCGGGAGGAGGCTGCGGCCGCGACTCCCGGGCAGCGCCGGGGGAAAAGAAGGGAGGGGAATGGGGAGAAACGGGACCTTGGCATCCAATATCCCACCCGCGGAAAAGCTTTTCCCGTCCCGGTGAACGGCCGAGAGGATGGAGGTGTGCAAACCAGGTTAAACGAGGCCAGTGGCGGCTGTAATGGTAAAAATAATAAAAAATAAAAATCGTGATGGTAATAATAATAATGATAATAATAACGCGAGGGGCTTGAGGCGGGGGCGATCGCTGAGGGGCAGCTCCGCGGTGCTCCCGGCGCATCCCGGCGCATCCCGGCGCGCCGCTGCGGGCGGAGCGGAGCGGAGCGCATCTTCCCCGGGAAGCGGGGGACGGACGCGCCGCCCGCCACTTTTTATCATCGACATTATCGATCATAAAAATATTCTTTTGAAAATCAGATTCTTCCGTAGCATTGCTACGCAGAGACAGCAAAGAGAAAGGCTCCCCCCGCTCCCCGCCGTGGCTTTTCCGCGGGTGCGGAGCGGCCGCCCGTGTTGCGCAGCCTTCCCCCAGCCCTGCGCCCGTCCCCGGCTCTCCTACGGTTCCGCCAGTGAAAACACAACCCCAAAAAACACCAAGCGAACAAAAAAATACCCCCAAGCCCCCGAAAGAAATCCCGGGCAAGGAGCGCGGCGCTGGGGAGGGATGGGAGGGATGCGTGCGAGGGGCTTAACCCTTGGAGCTTTGAAGGGAAAACAAGGAAATACGTTGGAAAGGCATGTCTGTAAACAATGATAATTAGCCTTTTCAAAAATCATAACACTGATTAAAATCTCGGATTCATTATTTATTCATCACAGAACCTCTTTGCAGACCTGGGAATAGTGATTAAAACCTAAGTGCTTCTCAATTTTGCACAGCTCGAGAGGAGCCTAAAAAGGGGTTAAAATGGAAAGGAAAGAGGAAACCAAGCAAACAGAATTCTTTTAAGAACCAATACTTTCTTCTTCCCTTCCTGGCAGGAATACTCTTATTCCCCCAAATTTTGGTATTTTGAAAATGTTTCTCATACTAAGTACAAGTGTTAGACTGAATCCAGTTGGTACTAAAATTGCAAACACACTTTCACTCCTAGAAAAGCCAACAGAAAGGAACTTCTTTTAACTCCATAATAGCAGGTTACAGAGTAAATGAACAACTGATGGTCAACTGGCCAATTATGGTATAAATATCCGTTGTTTACAGCGAGGTGTTAAATGAGCCTTTGGAGCACAAAGGATCAGACTGTCTAAGCTACAATTTGTGCTTCATCCCATTATGTCTCCCCGAAAAAGGCCCGTGCCGTTGTAGGTAATGTGCGCACAGAACATATTTCTCTCTGTTGATTTTAGTTTGCTTTAATTCAATACACACTCTTGTTTACTTTTTAAAATTTAAATAAATGTCAGCATTGTATAATTTCTATGTTAACAAAGCAGTGAGCAAAATCCCTTGTATGTTTATAAAATATTATTGTTTAATTCACATAGTTTAGGAATTCCAAATGTTGAGAATAGGAAGGAGGCCAAATACCATCTGTTTATAACTATGATGCATCATCATATGTGTACTTTAAAAAAGAAGAAGGAAAAAAAAAGTTTGGTCAATCATGCCACTGTTCTATCTGTTAGGAATATGGTGAGGATTTAAAATCTCTCTGTGCCATCCGCAGGAAATTTTAGCGTGGTTTAATTCTGAGCAGGGATGTTACAGGAGTTGCTCACGTCTGTGTTCCTGTCAGAAGAGCTGCAGGAAACACTCACGTGCCCCAACCACTGCAGGCACGAATTCAATCACTTTCTCCCAGCCTCAATATTCCCTGCTTCCAGAGACCGAGAAGCAAAACCTGAGAGATTTATTTAAACTCCTTTATAGGTTCTGGGGGGAGAGGGGAGGTGTGGGTGCATCTGGGGCTTCATTTCCAAGCGCTTCGTACGTTCATGTGCCCGTGTTTTTAAGGACAGAAGGAAAGCATGAGGATTTTGTAGCCTGTCTTGCAAAACACAGGCTATAGACTATCATTCAGCTGATTCTGCAAATAGCTTTAAAGAAAAAAAAAAAACAACCCTCTGTCAAATGTTAGTAGTTTTCAGTCCAAGTTAAAATAGGTCCTCGTTAAAAATAATACATTCCATACTACGGAGGGGTACGTAACGTGCATTTTAAAGAGAAGGTAGTCTGCAGGCTTAAAAACAAAGAGAGTGTCTCCAAGTTAAGTAGATAAGAAGATTTTTTTTTCCAAACCCAAGTTAATTAGCTGGTACGTCAAGCCTCATAGATGTCTTCCTACCTTTCAAGGGCTGAAGAATCCCCAGTAAATGTACTTAAACTTCCTAGCGAGGGCCAGTGAGATGAATGCAGAGATTAGGGCGAGTATTACCGTGCCTTCTCAGTGCATCCCAGCTGCAGTTCATCCTACTATTGATAATGATGCTTGGAGTTACTGAGGTGGTTTCTGAAACTCACATATGGGGTCCTTTCCCCAAGGATGAGGAATAATAGCGGCACTCAGGTGGTACGGGGAGGGTAAGCACAGATTTGCAGTTGTCTTTGCCTGGTGCGTGGTGACTTTTCAGTCATGCTGATTTAATAAAGGGAGAGGTATGTTCAGGACAAGGGCTGTAATTCTCTGGTACAGTGTTTGAGTTGTGTTAACAAACAGGAGGGGGAAAAAAAGGAAAAAAAAAAAAAAAAGCACAGGTGAAAGGAAAGAAATGTCTGGGCTTGCTGGAAGCCAGCCCTGGCAGAACAGTGGTGCAGTATGAAACGTTTTGTGGCCAAACTCTCAGCAATTTCTGTAATACCACAATTTAGCATACTGTACACTGCACTGAAATGCCTAGGACTTTGTTTTTGAACTTCTTCCTTTCTACTGTTACACTTAACTTGCAGCATCTTGAATTACTTAGCTACACCCAGATAGAAAGTTACCGTTTCTTTAGCTTTACACACTGCACTGAGCTCTTAGTGCTAAAAACTGTCCATCAGAGTGGAAAAGCCTTTCCAGCCCTTTCCTCTGTATTTCCCAGCCTTTAACATAAACTTCTGGGATGGTTTATGACCTTGAAATACTTTAATATTTTTCATTAGGAAAAGGAAACGCCTTACACACCTCTCTTAAGTAATCTTTTTGGAGCTGGTTCCATCAACAAGGATAATTTGCTACCGTGCCATAAGCTTAATCTGCTAACACTGACATTACAGGAGTGAGAAACAGGACAAAAGGCACCTTCTGTCACTGCAGTTTGCAAAAATATTCATAAATGTAAAATGTATACAATCCCATCTTGAAAAAAAAACCTGGTGCCAGCTCTACACAGCCAGGCATGCATTCCTGCGTATTACTTCCTATTTTCCATGGCTATGTGATCCTGGCTCTCCCAAGCTGAGCTAGCAATCAAGGGGGAGGATTGGCCAGTCATGATGTGCATACCTGTCCACGAGGAGCTCTGTGTGCCCCTCATGCTCGTTTATCACTTTGTTTTTACACACTGGAGTGGTTTTGAGAGGCACTGATAGAGATTGCTAAATACCATGTTCACTGCACGCTTGGTTTTGTGCTGTTCCTGGGCACTTAGGGCTGGTGCAGGGAGATGAGCATTTGGAATCACTCCCCAGCACAGGTGTAAATCCTTTATAGAGAGCTGTGGTTGAGGCTGGATATCCAGGACATCCAGGTGGGTATCCATCGGTCCCTGGGTCCTCTTTCTGTGTCTGAGGTGCCTGTGCTGTGTCAGACTGCAAACAGAACATGCACCAGGCATGAAGCACACGGTGATTCACAAGGAGAGCGTGTTCCCTGCTCATCACACTAACCTCTTACATCCTTTTGGGGTCTGAACACCTTAGCAGAGGTAACTGAGTGCATTGATCATCTCACAAGCTCCTGGGCATTAACATTTAACCATCCTGTAATTTGGTTTTTAAGTGAAAGCAGGGAGATTTATAAACTTAATCAAGCATTCACACAGATTTGAGGACAGCTGACCTCTGCCCTCTAGAGACCCAGGCTCATTTAAGAATCTGCATCTGAGAGAGCCCCTACAGTGGTCATGTTGCAGCCAGTCCTGTCCCCCATGGGCTGCAGAGTGTCACCCTCACTGTCTGCAGCAGGAGCAGTGGTGACAAGGAATTTGCTGCTTTTATTTATCTCCTTCCTCTAGAAGGGTCAATGTTAGCAAACACAGATCCCTTCTGCAAGATAGCAGCTCTCCTGGAGAGAGGCACAGCACAAGTAAAATCTTGGTCAAAATGAGTCAATCTTTCAATTTGTTCGCACATCAGAGAGAAAGAAAAAAAAAATCAGAAAAAAAAGAAAAAAAAAAAAAAGAAAAAAAAAAGGAAGAAAAAGCAAAGCAGGAATGTCAGGTCTTTGTTTTTGGGGCACAATTTTGCAACTTTTGGCATTACCTTACAAAATTCCCAAATCGGGAAAGCCTTTCATGTTGGAGCATTCAGCCAACGGAAGTGCTGCCTCAAACTGTAAAGCATTATCTGTGGATTTCTTTGCACATTCCACGTCCTGCAATTCTTGGGAAAAAAGACTTGGATAGGAGTAGTTTGTCAATGCTATTAATAGATATGTTTAATGCAGAAGTGTGCAATGTGATGAACAGCCTTGGCAGGAACCATATCCAGCCTGATTGTATTGTAGTGCTGTTTGATGCAGCAGTGTGTTTGATCAGTTACAAGTGATGAGTATCATATCACATCAAACAATTTAATACAGTCTCATTGTATGGAATTATGGCTGCTGTCAATCAGCATGTGGCCTACTCCTTACAGATCTGTCTTTGGGAGCTGGAATACAGTGGTAGCTTCATATGCATTAATAAATAAAGTGCTGCTGAAATTCCATACAGACCTGTTGAGATTTTTGTTTCTCTTTCATGGCCTCTTTATTTTTTATTTCATTTCCATGATCTTTTGTCACTCTCTTCTTTCTGAATGCTGTGTGGAGTGAAATCACCTGGTCAACAGGACCCAGGGTGGGGCTGTCATGCTTTGAAGAATGCTTGGAAAACATCTAGCAAAAATGTATATATATGAGAGTTGTGAATTTTGTTTTTCTGTGAATAGCAGCCTGAGTATAAATCCACTGAACTTGTTTTCAGCTGAAGCTTCACAGAGCCTCTTTTCTTGGCTTCCTCAGGGGGAGGAGAGGCTATCTATTAAAAATGCATATGTTTTGTCTTACTGCTTGGCGCACCTCGCTTGATAACCCCCTACTTTGGTTTGGGGATGGCACTCTTTGAACTTAAAGTCTCTTCCTTAGGACTGATATATTCAAGGTGCTGGAGGGGAAGCCTATGTCAGATGAAAGATATGTATGTAAATAACGGTATAGAGGTGGGGTTTAAGGCATCACCCATTTTACTATCAGTTTCAGACATATGCTGCTCTGCTGCTGGCTTGCCTTGCTCCCACTCCCTAACACAGAGGATGGTTTTTAATGAAGTCATACTCTGCTGCCTACAAATATGGGGTCATGCTACACTTGTACAAGAGTGGTGATTTCAGTAATGTTGCTTATTGTGGTCAAAGAGGGCAGAAGATTGCCTTTTTGCATCGTGTGGCTCTGGGGTTTTGGAGCCTGCACAGACAAATTGATTGCATTGCAGTAGGGCCACACATTCAGAGGATGGAGGTGTCACGCTGGAAAGCCAAATTTCAGCAGCTGATTAATCAATGTGATGACTTTAAGTTTTTCCACCTTTTGCTACTGTCTCAGCATAAAAGAAGATTGGTGCTTGAAAGAGAAACCTCAGAAGAAATTTTTGTAGATGCTAAAGGAAGCGGTTCTTGACTTAATAGATTGCACATTTACCTTCTACATCAAAAATTATCCTTGGGGGTAAAACAAGGCCTGGTGAGAGATAGGGACAGGAATAAGGATAGCTGCATTTAAGAGATATTTCTGATTGACTTTGGGGTGGTGACTGAGTCTGAGATCACCTTAGGTTTGGGGAGTACGGCCTGGCTTTCACTGGCACAGCTTTCCCAGCCAAACTGCACTGATGGATGACAAAAAGGGATTGGGAACAGTCAGGGCTGTGTGAATGGTCAGGAGGAAGCTTAGCATTATGTAACTTCAACAACCTGAACTTGGAGGCATCCATATAAAGCAAGCAAATAAAGACCCGGCTTGCTCCTGTAATATCATCCACCTGATAATTCCTGAGCACTGCTCAGCCAGGTATTTCCTCTGCCCAGTAATCCAAGCAAGATAGACAAGACCCCATATGCTCTGTTTTCCATATAGGAATGGGTTGTCCTGTTACACAGATCATTCTGGAATCTTAATTATTTTTATGGATTGTAAACTGGCCACAGTTATACCCTGCTCTTGTGGATGAAGCTGATTAATTCAGAGACAAAGAGCCCCATGGTGTCTGAGAGCCTGGGTGTCATGGTGCAAGGTAATGCAAGATAGCAAGGGCAAAACAATATTTATAAGTGTCTTTATAGCAAAATTGTTTTGCTTCAGAGCTGCTTTGTTATGTGGCTGCTAATGACACTCCAGGATCACACAGCACCTGAAGTGGAGCGTGTCCTACCCTGGTTTATCTCATGTCTGGCATTAATTGGCAATGGCTCCGTCTGAGACCGTGATCCAGTCAAATCCTGTAGGCCACGCAGGTCTGGGTGGTATTTAGATCAGAAAACTCATCCAAGCAAGAGGAGCATTGGTTTGCCACTAATCCACAGGAGAGCAGTACCTCCACAAGGTTATTTGTAGATTATAAGGCCAAGAAAGGACTATTTGGATCATCTGGTGTCACGTGTATAACACAAGCCATATGACTTCCCTCAATTAATTCCTGTTTGAACCAGAAAACCTCATCCTCTACCAGTCTAAAAATTGCTAGCCATGCAGAAGCCACCACAACCTTTGATATTATTAGACACGGTGTTTTCAGAGAGATTTTCTCTCCAACAAAGGGTCAAGAGTGACGCTTTATCTCCTGTGATTATTAGATACTTGTTGCTAGGGCAAGAATGTGAGTCACAGCACTGAGACCGAGGTTCCCAAATACCAATATCTTTCACCTGGGTTTTTCTTGTGGTCCTATCTCCAGCTGAAATCCTTCATTTTTTCCATTTTTCTATGGTTTCTATTGCAAAGGGCAGTTCTTTGGCAGCCACCACAGTGATTTGGTGCACAGAGCAGTGGTCTATTCATAAAGAGTGGTCCCTGCAGTCATTTGGTGGAATCCACTCAAAATCACCAGGAATGGCATTGCTAAAATGATAACAGTACATGTAGTTAAGAGACTTTGATTTGATATTTAAGGGTTTAAATAAAATAAAATAAAATAAAATAAAATAAAATAAAATAAAATAAAATAAAATAAAATAAAATAAAATAAAATAAAATAAAATAAAATAAANAAATAAAATAAAATAAAATAAAATAAAATAAAATAAAATAAAATAAAATAAAATAAAATAAAATAAAACAAAATAAAATAAAGCAATTTCACTAGTGTAGGTTGTGAAACCATTGCTGCTCACTGGAATGAAAGGCACCATATGTGAAACATGTTGCTGATTTCTTATCTCCAGAAAAAATGTTATTAAAGTGTAGAGGGACAGAATGATTTGTTTCTGCTGTAGGGGCAGTGTTTCATGGGTTTAGAGAATGAGTGTGGGTCCCATTCCCTCACTATATGCAATCTAAATGAGCACTGCTGAACTAAAATGTCAGAATTTAGTTATAAGGAGGAAAGTTTTTTAAAAATCCCATAGAACATTAATTTTTGCAGGCATTCACCCTCAGCTGTACCATGCACACATCTCCCATCTCCAGTGCACAGCTTATGGAGTCGTGAGAGAAATATTTCTCAAATAGTGAAATGTGCTTTCGAGCTAAGGAGATGGCCACATCTCCCCCATGATAATAATAATAAAAAGCCTCACAGACCAGCAAAACTCAGTCCCTCCTTTCCTTTCTTGCAGGGTGGAAGGAGCAGAATTCCCAGCGAATGTTCGTTGTGGGGACAGTGAGCTGTGAGACAAGAGGGCTCTTCCTCCCACAGGGTGTCCCGGGCATCCAGCACACAAATGACCCCACCCTGGGCAAAGTGGGGGACCCCAGGCATGGTCCCCCAGGGACACAGCCTGCCCCTGCTCATAGGATGCTCAGGAAACAGCTTGCTTCGAGCAAATGCTGCCCAATCCCCAGTGTGGGTGTCCAACACGAGATCTCCAAGCATCTCACCAAGAGGATGCTCTGACAGGGCTTTCCCAACATAAATGGTTCCATGTGATTCTCCATCTTCCCTTTCCTACCCTCCCACCTCCAGTGCAGGACCCCCAACGAGTTAAAAGTGTAAGAGCTGCTCGGAAAGAGGACAGCTAATAAATGATATCGAAATCCCAGTCCCAGATTTTCTGTTTCCAACATGCTGCGCAACTAACACTGTGACACTTTGGCAAGATGATGGAGAAAAATCCCGTGCCAGCTGACTGATGAGCACCCATCTTTTTTAATTAATTGGGTTGAAAAATGTCTTGTGTCAGTTTGAATGTAGGGGCTCTTTCAGCTGCGTTTTTCTGGATACTTTTATAGATATATCTAACTGCAGATTTGAGAGCCCAGCATGAGGCCTCATAAATGATAAAAATATGTATATATTAGAATTATACACACACAGACACACATGCACATATTGGATAAATTGATACTTAAACATATATGTGTGTATATAATGTTCTGTTCTCTGTTCTGAGGGATATTTATAAATAGATTTTATATATATCTATCGCTATTATTCACAGCTCTATGTGCATGTAAAATCTGTTTGGCTTTTTTTTCCTTGATATGCTTTTTAATTTTTAGCAGAGTAATATATCTGATTTCTCTTTAAATTAAATGAATTTATTTGTCTCCCTTCCCTTAATGGAATCAGTTTTGATATACTCTTTGTTCATGCTGTTACAGGCTTCAGTCTAAGGGCTCTTTGTATTAACTTTTTAAAGTTACATTACAAAGAGGTTTTAAGATTTCCCAACAGGCTTTTATTTAACCAGGGCTTTTGATCTCAAACCTGCTGGGGCCTAGTGAAATCCTTACCAATTCTCCAGTAACTCCTCACTATTGGAATTTGAAAAGACCCACCTGAAGGATTTAACTCGCTGTATGGCTTCAGCCATCCTTTAGATGCTTCTATTCATGCAGACAGCGAGGGGGTCGAGGGCACCCTTTGTGATCCTCCAAGTAGCCTAAGGTGCCCTTTGCATAAGTTGTACTCCTGAGGAAATAAAAATCAGGAGGACACAAACCTATATACCTTACTTCCTGCTATCTTTACTTAAAGGAGGAGCACAGGGGGTCTGCTTAACATCCTTTGCTACCTAAATACCTTTTGGACATGGGAACTCAATAAAGGAACTTTCATTGCATCCATTACCCTACTGCGGTGCATAGCAAATTAGATTTAAAAGGGTACTTTTTCCCTTACAGCTATTTCTATCATTTTCTTTAAAATTTCAATTTAGTGTCTAGTGACAGAATATTCTGTAATGTACATTAGAACTATATAACACCAATTATGCTAACTGTGAACATTATTTCAAAAGAATTAGTTATATTAAGTTATAGATAAACCGTTGGGAAAAAAAGGTCAGGTTAGGGGGAAAAAAAAAAAAAAAAGGAGCTATGTGATAATGTTTTAAAGGAGCAACATGAAGTGAATGCTCTTTTCATTTTTTAATCCTTTCATTTTGCATAACCCACACTGAAATTTTGCTACTGGCTTGGTCTTGGTTGTTTAGGCAGGGGGGTGGCGTGTCACTGTGTTAGTTTACAGCTACAAATCGTGGTGTAAAACCTACAGCTGGGTCTTGTGGTTGTGGAGAAACATCATTTCCTCCGTTTGGGGGGAAATGGAATTGCAGAAATCCATGAAAAGCCTTTTGGCAGACACTGATGACCAGTACACAGGAAAAAAAAATAGAAAAAAGGAAAAAATGCTGGCAGACCAAGCTTGAAAGAATATAATAACTAAGCACATTCTTGTCACAGTTTTGGTTGTCTGTTTTCTTTCTCATGACTGTACCACACATGATATGTCTGTTACCTGCATTTTGGGTTAGCTTTCTCAGATTAATTCCTTTTCTATTTCAGCCCCATGTTAAAATAAAACCACTCTACAGAGTGCAAGAGAATCCAAATGTACCTTCTGTTTTCATGACTCTTATTTTCATTTGTCTATTTCCTATTGGTTTGTGGGTTGGAAGAGTTTTGAGTTTCAAGACGTTATATATTTGTGCTCCTTCTTTGTGTGCAGTTGATCTGGATGTGCATTGCATTGGAGATGTTTCTGTGGAGATGAATAAAATAAAAATTCTCCATTTTGATCCTTATTTTTCCCTGCCTTAGAACTGGTTCAAGACTTTTGCTGGAACTGTGTGTGGTTTGGTTATTTCAATTTGTAGGGATTCCTGGCAAATCATTTGTGTTTGTTTGACGTCCTGTGGGATCAAACTGCCATGAATTTTGAATGATCTAAAAACTGTGTAGTTTACTTCGGCTAAAACCGCCTTCCACATGAAAACATAAATCAGCACAGTTGAAATCTAGTCAAGGTCTTTTTTTTTTTTTTTTTTAACACTTGGGATTTGCCTCAGCTCCAGCTTGAGCTGAAGCATTGCTGTGCTGGTCCCTTGCCTCCAGAAGAAGATCTGGAGCCCATTGCCACGAGTCAAGTGCCAGATTTCTGAGCAGGGGACAGTCCTGACTGTCCATCACAAGTGATGGCTCCTTGGGCAGACCATGAAATGTGCCCTGCCTGGGCTTGCACCTTCTGCAGGCTTGCTCAGGGGGGGTTTCCTGGTTTGGAGCCTTCTCACACTGGTCTAGAGTTCAATGACTTCACAAAACAAAATCAGACTCCAAGTCAATGAGAGAATCACAGAATGATTTAGGTTGGAAAAGATCTCCAAGATCACCAAGTCCAATTTAGACTTTTGTTCAGGACTCTTTTAACTTTCAGCCGCAGCTCCAAGTGGAGTTACAGTAGGAGCTTTCACTTTTTCTCCAGCAGTGAAGTGAAATTGGAAGCAGATGTGAACGCTGGCATTGTCTCTGGGGGACAGATGATGTTATTTCACCAGCTTGACATCTGTTGAGACTTGATTAAACCCAAAGCGTGCTGGGCTGGTCCTGTTCTCTAGATCCTCTGAAAAGGGATTTGTCCCACCAAGTGTATTTGGAGATACAAGCCTCCCTTACAAACCTGGAAGCCTCTGAGCCGGGACTTCAAATTTGACTTTTTTTCATGTTCAGAAGATGCAAACCACAATGGAAAGGTTTATATCTTTGTGGCACGGATGTGAGGCTTTAATATGAGCCCATCTCTATAGAACAGTGGGAAAGAAAATTGAGAGAGGAAGACAGAACTTTTGATTGGCAAAGCCTGATGATACTTTTGAATACTTGTCCATGTGTGCCCACAGGAAAACACCCTGATCCAAGACCTTTATTCTTAAAAACTTCCTGACAACTTTCCTGGGCAATGTCATCCTTTCCCACCCCAAAAAGAGAGAAGCTGTGTTCCTCAAGCACATCTTTTCCACTGTTCTGTACACACAGCTCTGTGTCTTGGAGGGGTATAGAAATCCCTAATTTCCATGTGGATGGCGAGGGATGCCTTTGTGGAGGGAGCAGCACCGGATGCTGCCCAGATGCCTGAATAGCCCCCAAGAAACCAAAGCATCCCAAGTTTTATTCTACCAGCTCCCCCTGTGACCTTTGGTAAGCAACTTAACCTGTTGTCCTCAGGATCCCCAGTAAAATGGGAGACCTTAATACTTATCTGGTGGGATAACAGTGCTTAATACTTACCTAATTGGATGACAATACTTACCTACATACCTCACAGGGGTGTTGTGAGGATTAATTAGCTAATGTTTGTAAAGTGCTTTGGAGATGGAAAGCGGTATATAGTAGTGCTAAGCACTGTTACTCCGTGTCAGCTCCGAGACCTTAAAATGGCTAAGGCTGCAATAAGAGTTTTTATATGTTTTAAAATAAGCCAATTTTGCAAGGCATCCGGATGCTGGGATTATTTTTAGGCAGAGATTTCTAAGAAAGTTGGGAAACAGAAGGGTATAATTATATGACCTGAAACCTTTTGTTGTTTCTTTTAGTTGACCAGCTAAACAATCTTAGGTGTTGTTTGATGAATTGTAAAAACTGCATGTTTTTACATTAAGACATATCAGTGTTTACTCTTGCTGATCAAACACTGTTCGTTGAAATTAATATCTTTGCTACAATTTGGACAAACAAATATATTAAATAAGCCAGAGGAAGTATTTATTCCTGTGTTCTTTCTTTCTGTATTTCTTTCTGTAAGCAGCTTTTTTTATCAGTGTAATTCTGCTCTTGTTCCCATTAGAGTAACTGAAAGGTAACACCGCTGCAGTAAATGGAATTACACCAGATACAAAAGCATTATGTGAGAGCAAAATTATATTTATATGTGGTCTGAAATGCAACCTGACTCTTGGTTTTAAAGAAAAATCAAACCAACCATTCCTAGAAATATATATAAATGCAACTTTAACAGAAATTGTCAAGCTCTTTGTTGAATCCTGCTTGTTTCATGGCAACTCCTAAACAGATTTTGCTAAAGGAAGGTCTGGTTTAGCATAGACCATATTTTCCCTTTCGTGGGAAGAAACTTTGCAGGATTTTTGCCTTTAAATATTTTATTTGGTTCCTAATGTGGGCTCTCAATCCAAGAAAGCAACTTTATAGTTATCAAAGCACCCATTTGTATATTTTTTTTGCTAGAGCATTTCTTCAGATCTTTTCCTCCCCAGTGTTAAAGAGAATTCCCACAAATTCCTAAAATCTGTTAAAATACAGAACAGAGTGCTCACATTGGTTTGTTGTATGTTGGCTGTCCCTGGTAAAGAGCCTGTGCATTTTCACCCTGGGTATGCAGAAGAAATTTGATCTACTGCTGGGCAAAGCACCAGGATTTGGTTGGCTCTAGGACCAATTCTTACATTTCTGCATCGGGCAAACATAAGAATGGATAACACTTGAAATAAAACCTACCCCAAAGCCTTTGGTGTGGATATCAGGTTATTTGAAAATGTAATAGAGACCATTCACCATAACCAAGGGTGAGTCAAGGAAAATGGCACCAAAGATCTCAGATCAGCCAAGAGGAAAACTCAGCCCAACTCTGAGCACGTTGTTGGTGTCCCAGCTGCCAGAACAACCAAGAGGAAAACTCAGCCCAACTCTGAGCACGTTGTTGGTGTCCCAGCTGCCAGAACAACCAAGGAGGCTTTGGGGGAAGTGGGCCAGGAAGCCAGGTGTAGTTTTGGGAGGGATATCTCCCTGATCAACTGGTGTTTGGCCCTTCAGCTGCAGTGAGAGCCTAGGGTGAGCCCACAGGTGCCAAATCCAGCTTTGGACCACAGAAGAAATGAAGAATGGCTGATGCTGCCACTGTCGAGCTCATCAAGCTAATGTTTATATGATATATGCATGTGAATATAATAGCTGTGGAGCACTCTGCACTTGGTATTCCTGAGGAAGAGCTGAGGGGATGAAGGGACTTAGTGTTTGGGGAGAATTATCTGTACCTACGCAGCAGAATTTGCAGACTTGGAAGCTGGGAAATTTGGTTGAAGTACAGGACTTTGCTAACCCCTCTGTGCCCATGATTAGCATTTCCCACAACAGGAACTGTTGCCAAAACAGAGAGGATTGCCATAGCCAGTGCCTGGAGCTAAGAAGGTGAAATGCAGACTGGGAGAAAAGCTGGGGAAAGAGGGGGTTGCAATAGGGCATCAAACAATGGAGAAAAAAGTAAAAATCTGAAATTCTGACTCTGCTCTCAATGACCTTGGGCAAATCATAAAATGGGATAAAAGCCCATTTCTACTGCATTTTAGGAATTATTAGAGATAGTGCAGTGCCCAGGTGCCACCATGATGGAGGCAAACAGGCAAGCAGCTCCCAGTGGGACTGCTCTCTGCATCATGCTGTGGGAGAGCACCCCTGTTATCTCTTTTTGCCTCAGGAGACCTAAAGAAGATGCAGAGGTGGATAGTTTTGCATACCTGGATTTAATCTTCTCTCTCCTGCCTTACCCAAATCAGCTCCATCTGCTGGTGTAGTACATATTTCCAGCCTATTTACCAGTCTGGCAGCACTCCTTTGAAAAAGAGATGTTCTGGGTGGAAAGCACAACCCAAAGTCCACCTTCCTGAGCAGACTGTGCTTGCTGCACCAGCAATGAATGATGTGTATATCAGCCAGTAACACCTGAAATTGCTTCAGTGAAGTCTACCAGAACTTGTATGCAGAAGGTTTCTTTCCTACTCTAATAAGTGCTTAATAAATAAAAATTTATATTAAAAAATTATAATAGTAGCAGTCATACAAAAAAGTGCAACTGAACACAAGACCTTCACACAATACCTGATCACTGAGGCTGCCTCTGGCAGTCAAAGAATCATAAAATCATAAAATTATAGAATGGTTTGGGTTGGAAGGGACCTTAGAGATCATCTGGTTCCAACACCCACAGGCACATCTGGGCTGTGATTCATTCTATATTAAAAAAACCTCGGTGGTCCCTTCCTCACCTTTGGCCAAGTATTCACACTCTTCCCTGGGAGCAGCACTGATATTCCATGGTGCATGACCACCCTGGGGAGCCAAACTCCCAGCCAAACCTGGGAAATGAATCTCCAAATGGTCCCTGGAGGTGTTAGCCACAGCCTAGAGAAAGGATGTAGGGTGTGGGATAAGGAATATTGGGAAAGGTAGAGGCATAGCAGCCCCGGAGGAATCCGGATAAGACACCAAGAAAACACCCAAACAAAATACATTACTGCTTTCAATCATTGCTGGTGCTGTAGGTGGTCAGATACAAAAGATTAAAAAAGAGGACAAGAAAGGGCTGTCTTAAGTTAAGCATTTAGTCAGAGATGGCCTAAATCAAGCAAAGGACAGGATGTGCAGGATGCTGAAGTCTGGGGCAGACCGGAACCCTCTTGTTTCTGCCTCAGCCTCATCTTCATCACTGCAATGAAAAGTATTTGTGCTCTGCTCAGCGTGTGTGGATTTCTGCAGCCCTCAATGGGATTGTGGGGAGAATCAAAGTGAAGAGTCCTCTTTAGGTCCTCAAGAAATAGAGCTTTCTGCTGGTTAACCATTACTTTGCATTTTCCCTTCCTTACAAAACGACTGAGGTTAAACATTAAACGCCTGCAGTGAAGGACACCTGTATTTGCTGGTCCCATTATGCAGCTCTACTGAAAAGGCTTTACAGCTGTCTAAATTAGCATAATTAAATCCACATCAATTAAAAAACCTCCATCATCTCTTTCCCCTTCAGATGCAGATAGTCGCATTTGTCTAAGGTGCTAAGTGACAAAGGAACTTTTTAACAGTGGAAGCCCGGGCTGAAAGGAAGAGTAATACGGGTTGTATATTGGCCCAAGGTTCACCTTAACACCAGTGGAAGTGATTAGTGGGTGCTGCTCTGCCGAAAGAGGTAGAGCTGCCTTTTGCATGACAATGATGCCAGGACCCAGAGCCAGGCATTAGAGATGTGCATTTTACAACAGGCTTTGCCTTCTATTGCTCCTTTATACCCCATTAATGGGGGGAAACAAAGCCTGGCATGATTTGGCCAATTTCCCCCACCCTACTTTCTTCTCTTTTTTTGTTTTTTTGGGGTTTTGGTTTTTTGGGTTTTTTGTTTTTTTTTTTTTTATTTTTTTTTTGGTTGTTTTGTTTTAGGTTTTTGTGTTGTTGTGTGTGGGGAAGCCCCAGTGACCCCAGGATAGCAGCAAGGCTGCGCTGTGTGATGCGAGCGAAGAGAATTCCTCCAGATGAAAACTGACATGGGGTTCAGGGGTTAATTTCTGGAACAGGCACATTTGCATACAAATGAAAAATGATGGAATTTCTGTTCTCCTAAATTTTCAATGTCATCAGCATCAAACAGCAGTCAGTGCTCCCTTGCTGTTTGAAGAATATTCATTACTTCAGAAGAAGGGGCACCTTGTTTGGTATTAATCTCCTCTTCAGGTCAATGACTTAATTTGCTAAACTCCATCTGAAGTGCCACTCACTTTTTGATTTCTCTGCTATTCTTTGTGATTTTTCATAACATGTTCTTAATACTTTTTCTTATTTATAAGGGGATGCAGCAAATGCAAGCAGGAGGAAGGACTGCCTTCATTTATTTATTTATTATCACCCCAAGAACTCAGCACCCATCTGTGTCATTTGTAGCATTTTTTGGTGTCTGCTTGCCTTAAAATTCATGGGGGTTTTGGCAAAAAGAAAATAGCTTGTGGACTCAAATGGGAAAACATTTTCTGTTCAAAACTGACATTTAAATGGACATCTGGTGCCTTGTGCAGCAAGGTTATGGGGTGTCATGCCTCTAACAAAAGGTAACAAGCGACTAAGTGATTAATCCCCCAAAGAAAATCATAATATTCTTTTAGTTCCTGCCTCTGGAAATTCTCATCTGAAACTGCAGTGGCTGAGGATGTACTCGAGGAAACTTTTGTGCTAGCTCTTATTTCCCCATTGTCCTCTCCGTGTCTGCCAGGGGCCTGAGGAAGGATCCCATTTCCCTCCGTTTTTGCCCTTCATGGTTATAATTCTTCTCCCTGAATAGGATTATTCAGGGGATCTTTAGATCTTCAGAGCTTGGGGGTGTCTCTGGGAAATTGACCCGGGGCTTTTGGGTGGCCATTCCCACCCTGTGGCCTGGGTGCTGCTGGCTGAGGGTCCCAGGGGAGGGTGGGTGTCCCTGTGGGATGGGAGCCACCCAACCCATGTGCAAGGGCTTAAAAAACCCTCAAGCTCAGGATTTGCCCTATAACCTTTCGTTTTCATATGTCCAGGCCTTTCTGAACTTTCCAGACTTATTCTTGATTCTCAAAATAATGTTTTTTTAAACGCTTGTTTGTTTTTTAATTATTAATCAGATCTGATTTTTTTGGCATGAGTGCTTATGGAAATGAAGCAATTGCACTGTCTGTTCTTCTGTCTGTCGCCCCTACTAACTTTTGAACCTCTTTGCCAATATCTCTCCAGTTTGTTAACAGGCTACAGAGCTCAAAGGTGTGAAGTGCCTCCCAGTTTTATTTTTTTTTCCTTCCATATCTAACTCTGAAATGGCAACATTTACTGTTGGAAATAATACGGACAGCTAAGCTTTTATCTGTTGGGTTTTTTTTGGGTTTTTTTTTTTTTTTTTTTTTTTGTGACTTGCAAAGGGGAAAAGAGGTGATCTGAGGATTAATTCCCTGTGTGTCTCTATGAAGGCTGTTAGCAATTAACCAACTCGCTCCAGATGCCTCCAAGTCCAGCTGGGTGAGGTTCAAGATCCTTGGCAAAAAAATATCAAACAACAAACTATGTGCACATAGTATATACAAACAACTTGCATGCAATTGCCTCTTGCTGCCTTCTCTTCATGTAACCTTTCTTTAAACTGAGAATATTTGAGGTTTTTCCATATTTATAGAGCGTGTCACTCAGCAGGGCTGTAGCCCTTGAGCACCCGAAAAATAAAAATAAACAGGGGCTGATGGTGGGGAGTTCTATTCCTACCTGGAGCATTAAGTTAAGAGTGTCTAAGGGCCTTGATCCTCAGCCCCAGCCAAGCTGGATTTAGCATAGGTCATATTAAGGTGGGGCAAAGGGGGCTTTGTGTCATTTTTAGATCCCCTTATCCCAGGCTGTGGAGCCCTGGTGTGATGGATGTGCTGGGAGGTTGGGATGGCAGAAGGGCTGGTGCAGTTGGCCCAGCGCCATCCGGAGATCCTCTCCACCAAGGGCAATTCGGGGGTGACGGGATAAGCCAGCTTTGCAAAGGCAGCTGCTCTGGGAGCCTGGATCTGCCTCGTTATCCATAGAGAATGTCCTCGTCACAGAAAACTTTCTCTGTGGGAAGGCTTGGGTGTGAGAATGCATCCTGCGCTGACATGTCTGTGATGAGCAGCGAGATGCTCCCCTCCAGTTTGCTGCTGTCGGAAGAACAAATCAAGGAATTGTCAGATAAAGCCGAGAGAATCAGTAAAAATCAGCTTTACCCAAAATTCAGGGCCAAAGAGTTACAACTGCCCATGTCTTGTGCTGTGAAATCCTTCTGCCAGGGGGGCTGGATTCCTCCTGATTCTCTTACGTGACAAAATGCAGGCTGAAAAGCGACTCTCATGAATGCTTTTGTAGTGGAAGGCTCAGGATTCTATCTGAGGAGCTGATTCTTAGTCACATCTGTCTATCTTGTTGTATGAATATTGATAATGAAGTCAGAAAGAGAGACTTGTCATCGTAAATGCATCAGACTCTGGCACTTGGCTGCTCAGAAGGAGGCGGCTCTGCTGCTTCGCTGCTGTCGGTGATGTCGGTTTGTTGAAATAATATGTCTCTGCCAGCTGAGAATCTGGCCTTAAAATGAGAAAAGTTGAGATTCCCATTGTTGAATTAGTTTGGCCACATTAAAAATACGTTGCTCTAGAAATGTGTATATGAATATGCTAATGTTTATTTTGCTAAATGTGCTTGCCAGGATGTGCCATGTGGCTGAGTTAGTGTTACTTTAAGAATCCTAATTTTTTGCCTTTTCAGACTTTGGATCTTTTAAACTTGTAAACACAGCATTTTGTTGGCAAAAGTCTCTATGATTTTATGCATACAGCTGACTTTTATCTTCACTTTTTACATCACCTTAATACTGAAAGAGAGAAAGCACTCATCTGTTTATGATAAGTTTATCAGAAATACTCCAAAGTTTTCCATGACTAAGATATTATATTGTTACAGTGGCTTGCTACAGGGTAATTTCTAGACAACAAACAGAATATTTCAAAGCCCAGATGTCCTGTTTAGACAAGGGGGTTTATATTGATTAGGATCTGCTTTCACCTAACATCGTGTAGTAAATATCACAAAGACGTAATTAGAAAATTTGGTACAATATTTAGTCCTAGTCCCTGTGTGCCAGAATTGTTTGACTACTGAGAAACTGGAGCTTGTTTGCATCCCAGTGTGTTGTGAAATGCAAACTTCAAAGAAAATATTATATCTCCCAACTCCAGCTCGTGAGAGTCTTGGAAGTATAATACAGAAAGGCTTAACAATCCCTGCTGAGGAAAGGGCAATTTGACACTGAAACTACTGTTAAAGCACCGTTGACACACTGGTGGGCAAAAAGTGCTTATTAGAGGAGTCTAGTTACAGTCTCAGGAGCCAGGCAGAGCAAACGCACCCGAGTCATTGTGAAAATTGGCAAGTTGTACCAAATAGATGTGTTTTGTGTATGTGTCTGTGCTATTTTTTTTTCCCCCCTCCTTAACTACACGTATCTCCATGTTTGCTTCGTAGGCTTTCCATAAGATTGGGGCCCTTGCAGTATTCAAATAAAATATTTAGATTTGCAAAACTTCTGGAAGCCAGATTTTAAGGGAAAAAAGAAGTTTTTTGTCAGATTGTCAATGTCTGAATTTCATCACAATCTGTTCAGCTGTTTGTTGCAGGCAGGCGTAAAACATAGTGGGTTAAGTGTGTGTTTGTACTTCTTATACATATTGAAAGAGGGCTGCCTAATCCCCTTGATGAGGAAAGCTCTGTAAATTATATACATCTGCAGGCACTGTGCATGGGTAGTACAGAAGCAAAGAGGCAGATCAGCAATTTGAGGGAGAAAATATGAGTTTTCTAGCAAAGTCGGCGATTGGGAAGCTTAGAGCAGCCCAGCCTCCTGGTGATGTCATTTACTTGTGGGTTTGTTTGGGGTTTTTTTGAATGACCTGGATGTTTTGCCTTAAAAATTTTGCCTAGGAGGCCCTTCCCCACACTCAGGGAAGAGTTCCTGGCAAGAGAAAAAAATATTTGCTGATGACAGCTCTGAATATATTCTCTTTAATTGTCACTTATGTCTCTGTCCCATCCTCTGCACTGCGCTAAAAATAGTAATTCGGATTGATGGTTTCAACACCATCTAATGTATGTATATTATTGCATACAAAACCTACATAAAAATGTCAGGAATGAGACCTAAGCCAGGAATAAAATTGAAAATCACAAACATGAGAGAAGACCCAAATAATGAGGGTGTTGCAGGGAAATGTTATATTGATGTCTCTGGGTAAATACATGCAGTCAGAGCAGTAAAGATCCCGCCGCCTTCCGTGCACAGAGGATTCCTAGAATAATATTTGCCTATTTTTTATTTTTTTTTTGTAAATATGTAGGTAGTGTTTATATTTGTCCTCAGCCTTCCCTTGCTTCCTTAATTAGCATGATTTGCTAATCATGCTACAACACTTGTAAGGTAAGTGCACAACATATTTTCCTGTCCATTTTGCAAAAGATAAATTTGTCCAAATTGTACAGCAAGTGTCTGGCAGAAGTGAGACTAGACACCAAGGATAAAATCCCTTTGATTTCACTGAGGCAAGGATTTTATTCCAGGAGTTTTGTCCCCACTTCTCTCTGTCCTGTGTATTCTGGGCTTTTGTTGCTACTTCATCCAAGTCTTGGCTCATCGGGTTAAAGGAAAAAGGAAAGTCTGACACTGACAAAGAGGCAGCAATGGCAGTGTTAACGTGACACTGTAGTTATGGTTTTGTCAGCATTTCCATTATAAAATTCTGTTTGCAGCAATTATAAATCAACCATGAAAAAAAAAAAAAAAAAAAAAAAAAGCCAGAAAAGAAAAGAAAAGAAAAGAAATCACTGTGAAGTAAAACTTGGCATACCAGAGTCCAGGAGGGAATTTTGAGCTTTTGGA
The DNA here is from genome assembly GCF_001522545.3 of Parus major. Lineage (NCBI taxonomy): Eukaryota > Metazoa > Chordata > Aves > Passeriformes > Paridae > Parus > Parus major. Next base: position 33,918,006 of record NC_031776.1, on the reverse strand, counting down.
AATAATGGCTTCTGATTACCATGGACAGGCATGACATGATGTGCAAATATACAGTCCACATTGCACTGGAAAAAAAACAGAACAAGTGCCACCACTTTGTCATGGCCAAGAGTGTGAGGAAAGACGGTATTCCTGACTTTTGGAAATGCAAGAAATATTTTATTATTCTCAGAAACATCCTATTAATGCCCTTAAGTACTTCTTAATTTTTCCTGTTTACTTTGTATGGGATGCCATGTCAGGGAAAGTCGATGGCTGGCTTTGGGGTTTGCAGTGGATCAGGCAGTCAGCTGGTGTTGATCAGCTCAGCTCCACCCAAGTCCAGTGAAGTGAGGTTGCCTTACACCAGCGGGCAGTCTGGCTCCATATCACCTTTCCACAGGAGGCTGCAGCATTTGCTACCCATTTGGAGCCCTAGTCAGTGTTTGTTTAACTTTGGAAGTCCATTCTGCCACACTGATTGAATTCCAGTGGCAGGATAGGCATAAGTTGACTTGAAAGTGTTTTGCTGAGGACATAGTTGGTTACTTTTCAGTAGTATTGCACTGATATTTATTGTACTGTACTCCAGGCTTCCTCCTGCTGCACAGCAGAGCGGTGGAGCAGGTGGTGCTGAGCCAGTTTACGACTGTCAGCCCGGTCCAAGAGGCTGCAGCTATCACCTACCCTGCACCCAAACCGTGATTTTGCAGGATGAGGCTGAGTCACTGCCCATTCTGGGTCAGAGCTCTGGGCTGTCCCCAGGACATCCCCCTCCTGCATCATCATCACTCATGAGTCACACGAAAGACGAGCTGTTGGCTCATGGGAGCAGCATTCCCCAGCAGCCGAGCTGGAACCCGAGTCCTTATTTCTGAATTCAGCTTGGAAATAACGACAGCACCCTAGCAGCTTTGGCTTCTGGTGCTGCTGCTAATAACCGAGTGCTAAATGTGGAGCAGCTCTGCAGGAGTGTCCCAGAGTCAGGTTACGAGGAGCAGGTGTCAAAACAAAGGTGTGGCAAACTGGAGGTAACTCATAATTGTGTGCCCGGGTCGGGCGTAGGGAGGAGAAGCAGCAAAACTCCTTGCTGGGGTTTTTTTAGATGCGACATCTCAGTGATGTACCAACAGAGGAAATTTTGCTTGCAGAATCCTGTGAGCAAAACACTTCTGAGAATGTATGTATACAATTGTTTAAAAAAACACAGGGTTACTGACACAGATGCCAATTTGGTAGGGCATATGGAACATTTACACTTGCCTTTTTCATTCTTTCTTGCTACAGCTGGTACTGATTTAGTATGTGAAATTTTACTAGCAGGAGTGCTAATCAAGACAGAGATTTCTGTGAGGATTTAGTCATTTATGTGGAGGAAAACTATGGGTATCATTAAAAAGTACAAGATCATCTATGAGAGGAACATTATCATTAGCAACCTAATTTTTAAAGCAAACAGAGGGAAAAAACCTACTGTATGTCTTCAACAGCAGCAGTAGCAGCAAATGATGTTCTTGTAATATTCAGTCATGTCACCTCTCTCTAAATTTGGGTGAAGAAAATTTGAAATTCACTTGAAAAAAAAGGCAATGGATGCTCCAAGTGTTTTTTCAACCAGTGTGATAGCCTGTTCTGCTACATCAAATGGATGTGGCTGGGAATGGGATTAAATCCAAAAGCCACATCCAAATCATGGATCTGTGTTTGAATCTGAGGCCTGCATTCAAACCCAGCTCTGTGATGGGGCTGCCTTTCACCATCTTGGCATTTGAGAAGGCGCCAAGAGTATCCCACATCTAAAATCCAGAGTCTGTAAAAGTTCCCTTCCTTTTTTTCAGGAATTGCAATCTGGGCCTGGAATGGAGGCATTCAGATATTAAATACCAATTCTGGCCAATTTCTGAGGGGATGAGAAATACTATATTCTACCAAGAAACAACGAGAGTGTATAACTTGTCCAAAGAGGTGATTTTTGCATTACACACGGTGTAAAAAATTATGCCTGGGTTTAACTGCCGCTTCCTGCCAAGATTATTTCAGCCCAAACAGCAACAGAATAACTGCTGTATGTTAAGTATGTTGTACAGGTGGCCCAGTGATACGGGAGACCTGAGCAATAAAAGCCGACATCTGCGGCCGGAGGTGCAGAGCCGCGGGCTGGTCCCCGTGGTGGGCAGCCAGCTGCCCCTGCTCACGGCTCTGCCCTCGTGGAGAGATGTGAGAGGAGCTCTGGAGTGCACTCCCTGCCCTTTCTCTGCTGCTTTCCCAGCTAGTTTGGGGACTATGAGGGAACACAATGTGAGGAGGATGCCCCTGGGTGATGGTGCTCTGAAATGTCTCGAGGTTTGCCAGTCAATATGCACAATAAATAAATACCTGCCTGCAACTACACAGGAATTCATCTCAGCTTCTCAGGGATTGGCTTCATGTTGAGCTTTCTGAATATCTTTGCAAGCTGCTCCGCTTTGCTGTGACAGGCACTCTTTCCTGAGGCAACATAACACTGAGGAGGGTTTGGAGAAAGAAACCAAGGCCCCCTCAGTTGTTTCAGGAATCATCCCAAAGTGCCTCTCTTGTCGGGGAAGGCAGTAAATTTTAGATGGATTCCCAGATATCACTGGATTCAGTAGCTTTACTGCAGTGCAGATGGGAGAGGTCTTCTTTGACCCTTGTAGGTAATGGCTCTCTTGTGGTAACTTGACAAATGCTGCAAGGTTATCTCATGTTTTGGGATCTACCAGGGCATAAGCTTTCAAAGGAGCTCTGCTAAGTTGGAATTAAATCCCTTTTTTCACTTTCACAACACCAGATTTCATTTAGTTATGACTAAAAATTTCCTAACGGTACTATTTTCCAGTATCTCACCTTTTTTAATCACTAGCAGAAAAGCTGAAGACTTATTGTAGAGCTAAAAAGAACTACATGACTCCTGCATACAACAATGACAATTTTCAGTTAAAAGGCTTTTTTCCCAAAATACATATACCACTAAACGTGGTATCTCCAGGGGGCAGGGAAATGGCCATCAGGCTAATTAGCTCAAGGCAAGCGAAACCATAGGGGAAAAGGAAAACAGCATTTATGTTGGCTTGAACATTGCTGCTTGCACTGAAACTGCTTGGATGTCTGTGAAAGGCATGCAGAGGTGCTTCTGGATTTGTGGAGTGTGGGAGTGGGTCAGCTTCTTGTCTGATGGCATCAGGGCATCCCAGATCTGATGCCAGCAGCAGTGGAGCTCCCTTCTCCAAAAACCTCAAGCGTTTGTCCTGTGTTGTTACAGCTGTCCAAACTTCTTCCTAACATAGCAAGGTGAAAGAATCTACTGTTGGGTCAGAGCAGGAATATTGTAGGATTTGCCTCTGCCTCTCAGAAAGAAAATGAAGTGAGTCATGATGGAGATTTCACTGTTACCATCAATAAGAACAGTTACATCACCAAAAAATGCGCAGTACAGGGAGCTGAAGTCTTAGACAGTTTGTGATGTTTAAACATCTTAAGCACTGTTGAGCGTTTTCTCTACATTTCTTGATATGGCACTGTGGTTTTATTTAAGCAATCCCGAAAATCGTGGCCAGCTGCACCATCTGCCAGAGATGATGCAGGATGGGTGCCTCCAGCATGTCAGCGCTCAGATGTCATTTAAAAGGGAAATGCTTTCTGTACTGGGAACAGGGCAGAGACAAAGAGCCTGGGCAGGCAGCAGGCTGTGCTAAGTGGAAAGAAGAATTGATACCTTTTCTAAGGCCTGACCTGAACATCTGAGTTCCTTCCCTTGGGGTTTCTCACCCCCAAATGTCCTTTTTTTTTTTTTTTTTTTCTTTTAATATGCGTGTCTCTGGCTTTTTTATTTTTTTTCTTGGCACTCACAGATCCAGAAAGATTCTGAGAGATAAAGACCCCTCTGATGTTGAACAGGTGGCTGGTCCAGGTCATTGAGCGCGATGGTGGCTGTGAAAGCAGAGCGTGTGGTGGTCCCACCTCGGCGCGATGCGCGGGGATGTGGGGATGCGGTTGGCATTTAAAGGTCAGTCCCTGGCAGGTCCTCGGCTCGTTCCCAGCAGCAGGTGACCTCCGTGACTGCTCTCCCATCTCACACATCCGCCTCATCAAGGAGCCAGGCTGCACCTTTATGAAACTGTTTGCAGAAGAACGAGGCGTGATCACAACTAAGCTGAAGGGTGTCATATTCACTTTACCACCGACATGAGGACCAGTGGTTGAATATTCGATTACATGTCAGTCACAGCACATTAGGCAATCTTCCAGTCTGCCAGCTTTGCCCTTCCCAGCTCCCAGCTAAGTGTCATCAGGAAAGAAGTAGCACTGTGAAGGCAGGAGTTGGCTTGCTCTGGGAGCTTCAGACCCCATGAAAAATGTTCTGTTTTATCATTCCAGTGGGTCTATTGGGTCCCCCTTACTCTGGAGAGAGGAAGGTTGTTTGTGTCTCCTGACTGTGGATTCAGATCACTCGTGGTGCAGTTGCTTCTCAGTTTTGTCTCTAGATCCAAAGGTATAAATGTGTGCAAAAGCAGAAAATGTTGTATTGAGAAATTAGGGAGCTGTCATTCCAACTACATTACCAAATATATTCTGCTCTTTCAAATAAAGTGGCTATAAAAACTTGTTGCTCTGACCAAGCATTTTCTGGACTGTTTTGCTTGCAAATTACTCAGTGAAAATATGCTAGGAGTGGAAGTTAAGGACTGTGGACAATTTCCCACTTTGCTTAAGCCAGAAAAATCCCATCTCAGCTCCAAGAAGGAAACTACTTTCCAAAATCTCATGCAGAAAGTCCCAGTTCAGCTGGAACAAGCGTCTCCATTTGCACTCGGTGGTTTCTGGAATAATAAAAAGCCCTGTACGCCCATGCCGGCAAGCACAAGCACCAAAGGATAATGTGGGTAGACAATTCCCTTTTGGAATTGGCATTAGTGCCTAATTATGTGTTTTGTTAAGCATCCTTCACCTGTTAGCACCAGCCACGTGAGAAGGTGGCGTTCCCACTTTGCATCTCCTGCTTCCAAGGTTGAGCTGCACCTCCTGTTTGGAGAATTTCAAAGTGAATTTGAAATCAAAGGAGACAACACTGCCGTGACTGGGTGGGACATCCATAAGCAGAACTTTAGCTTTGTCTACTTTGATTTCAGATTCACTTTGAGTGTTTTTCTGACAGGAAGTGCAGGCATCACAAGACTCTTGGCAGCAGCATCGCCATTAACTTTCCAAGTGACCCTTACTATTTAGCTAGAGAGACAATGAGATTGTGGTGGGTGTCAATGGGAATAACCTTTATGATACTTCCAAAGCTTCAATTCTGTCCTCGGGCTCCACAACTCCAAGAAATACTTAGAGGGAGAGACTGCCTGAGGAGTGAGGAGTGCAGTGTGATGGATGAAACAATAAAAATGACACCGCTGGTAAAAGTGGAAGTTTATGTGTTGTGCCTATGATTGATGTCAGGGTGGTGGCATCGGGACCCTGTGTCATATTACAGATGCAGCATGAGACCCTCCATGTGGCAGGATGGCTGCACCCATGGCTGGTAAGTCTGGGGAGGTGAATTTGGCCTGTCTGGTGAAAGAACACCTCTGTGAGGAATTGTCTGCAAGGATTGAGGGCAGTTCTCAACAAAAGAGTGGGGTGGGAAGTGCAGGTCTCCATTTTGGGTTGCTCTTGGAGGAAATGGCTGTTTTCCCCCTATATCACACAGCTCCTCCTTGCCCGTGTTTGAAAAGGGCATCCTCAGTGCTGACAGCAGAGCTGTTACAGACAGAAGGACTGGGCTGGGAGCAGCCAGGGAAGTGCACCTTACTTTTAAAAAGAAAGATGTGTCTTGACAGCTTGCCAAATGCCACATCTGCCTCTCTTTGCACCTCTGTGGGTGAAGCTGAACAGCAAGGTGGTGAAGATGAGCCAACTTATCCATTAACTGTGTGAGATCCACTCTCCCCTTTTCTGTACAGCAGCTGTAGGTGATTCCTGACTGGAAGGACCTCCTGGAAACCCCATCTGCAACACCTGGGGGGAGGCACAGCTGTGAGCTCCCTGTGGTGGGGTGAGGAGGCACCACGCCACTAACACCTCAGATGGGCTGGGAGGAGGGTGGGGAGCATGGCCACTGGTAAATGCCTTCATTTTCTTCCCCCCCTTTGTCAGTTGTCTTTCCTACTGGAATTTTTTTCATCTTTCATGATGTCTCTCCGTTGGGGAATGCTGATGAGAGCGTGCAAGCCGTGTTGGCCTCTGAATTGGCTGTTTCTCAAGAGCTGAATCTGTCCTTCTGTTAACCAGGCAAGTCTAACTTGGTTTATCTGATTAGATGGGAGGATTTTGGTGTTGTATCTGTAGTGTTGTATCTGTATTTCCTGCTCACAGTGATATTAAACCATAACCTGCTGGTCTGCAGGTATCTTGCTGGGAATGTTTTGCCTGTGACACTGAGTCTGTATTTTGCATGCAGCACATTGGCATTGTGTAAATGTTCTGAGCAAGTTCTTTTATCTTTGAAACCACAGAAGCAAGAACAGTTATAATTATAGTCTGAAGATGCTGTAGTGTTTCAAATGTGCCTGCAGTAGTAGTGCTCTGATGAAAACACAGTGTGCCCCTGCAGCTTTTGCTGTGTTCAATGACATCATAATTATGTTGCATTCGAGTTTAAACTTCTGTCCTTAAACACAAACAGCTTGTGTGAAACCTTTTAGGTTTTCCTTCTCATTTCTTGAGATAGTCTTTGGACTAAAATTTGTTGAAGCAGTGAATAAGGTTGGGTGGTGCATTTCACAGGCTTTGTGTTGGGTTTTGCTGTGGATAAGCTGTAGGTAGTTTGTGTTCTAGGATTTGAAAAATGAATGAATGTTATTTAAAACCTCCAAAAGGGCATCTGTTGCTTGTTGGGCTGTGATCTACTACTCCTGGGATATTTGACAGTCCTGTGATTTCAAATAATGGAATTAGTGAAAAAAAAATTATCAACAAAGACATGACATTGTGAGTGTGCAAAACAAAGCTTTTATTTCTGGAATGAATGCACTTTTAAGGGTGGAATACCTCAGGCATGTATCCTCAAGTGTGGCCTTAAATGTTAATCTACCTGAGCCTTCTCCTGAGTGGAGATGTAAAACACATCCCAGTAGCACAAGTGTGAAAAGCTGTCCAGGCACCCATGTGCCTCCATCTTCTTTAAAGCTGATTTCATGCCTACTCATGCTTGTTCATAAAGTCCCAAGAAAGATTTTATCTTGTTTCAGTTTTTCATTTAAAATGTCCTAAAACACAAGCTGTGCTTGGACCGCATTCACTCGATGCCCAGAGGTTTCAATTTCTAAAGACTTTTTGAGCCCAAGACCTGAATTCCTTGTTGCTCCCTGGGGATACAACAGTGTGTCCATATCCCTCTCTCCCACTGGTGAGCAGTGGCATTGCTGCTGGTTCTGTAGCACTGCAGCAGCCCAAGCATATCTTTGAGCCCATAGCCAGAGGTGTTATGAGCACCAAGAACCACAGTAACATCTAAAAACAACCACAGTGCAAAACTGGTTGAAGAATAAGGCAAGAATTTTACAACAAATATCTAATTACTGTATTAAAAATATTTCTTTCATGTAAGACTTAGCTTAACTAACTCTGTAAATTAAATGTGGCATCTTTCTAATGCTTCTCTGAGTCTCTGTGATTGTTTTCATTATTGTTACGATTGTAACTGTTGCTAGAATGAAATTATTTACACATAGAGCTAAATGATTATTTTCATTGCTATTCAGCTCGTGGCTGCATTAGACCAATTCACTGGAGCCACAAAACACCCTCAAAGCTGCAGGTCTCCCCATCTTTGGGAGTGGCTGTGACCTGGTGTTCCCATTGTTCAGTGCACTCAGGTTGTATCAGGACGTGTCAGGTGGAAAATGGCAGCAGATAAAGGGTGCTCTGCCATCACAGCAGAGTGGAGCTGCTTTGGGCTTTTTTTGCTGCATGGTGGGCACTCAGCCACTGTCTGCCCACTCTGGGTGCCTTCTGCATGATTGTTCTCACTTCAGCAGCCCCTTTTCCATGTGGGAACACCTGCTCAACCCAAAACAGCATCCCTTAGTGCATTACTCCATCCGTGGGTATTGGTGCTTTAGAAGCTTCCATCCAGTTTTAGGGCCTTTTTCCTATTTGTCTTCCCTTTTATTTGCCTTCAGGAAACCTGGATAGCAGGGAAACATCCCCTGGACACCGGGGTGTTGGTGTAAGCACTGGGTGGTGGAGCACTGACCAGTAGGGCCATAAAAGCTGATGAGGTGTGTAAGCAGCAGAGCACATAATGACCACGAGTCTGTGGCACTTCATCTTTAACACATGGACAGACACGGTCCGGTGGATAAAGTGCTCGTGTGAGAGCCAGGAGAACTAACTTTGGATTCAGGATTGGCCCCTGCCTTGCCTGTGACCTTTTGAGGGTTGCTGCCCTATCCGTGGCTTTGCTATTTTCCTGTCTTGGAAGAAGGGGGAATACAAGTGTCAGGTGTGGGGGGTTGCCACACCACATCCTGATTTATGGGAGGTCACAACCATTGTCTCTGGGATCCTTATGGGAGATTCTGGAGAAGTGCAGGGAGTTGGGCAGGTGCTTGGTTGGAGCAAATCAGCATAGCTCAATTAAAATCAATAGATTTATTCCATCTGGAGTGATAAAGGCTTTCCCAACAGTTAAGCCACTGGCCCTTAGTATGGAAGAGGAGTTAAGGATGCTGATCCTTCTCTCCCAGGAAAGGTTGTGCCCAAGAACCTGAATTTATGAACAAAAGGCTGTGGGATTTGTTACCGACAAGAAGGATGTGTGGAGGTGAATCATAGGACAATTTTGTTTAGGAAATATGGAAAATTAACTAGAAACTCTCAAGTTATCTTTGACTCCTTGGCAAGGGCAAATTAAAATTGGCAACCTTCTGTCTAGCAATATAAAAGCATTAACATCTGCAGAGCTTCTGTTGGTAAATTTATGGAACAGATTGAGTAAAACTGATGTAAAAATGGAGCAGGCTTTGGATATGAGCAACTTTCAAAGTAGATACTCTTTCTGGAACTGGTCTGCAGCTTGTGCTGCTTTAGATAAACTTCCCTAGTTGACCTACTTCAAATCCCAACCTGGATGCTCCTAAAACAATTTTTTAAAAAATTATCCCCCATTCCCAGAAGTAAAACAAACTGACATAAACCAAATTTTAAAGTATTCACAAAAAAATATTAAGTGTTTTAAAAGCATTTCAGTTACTAGAAAAATCACAGCTTAATGGAGGGAACTTTTGCTTAGACTGGGCCTTCATTTCCAAAATCTGTACAGTAATATGACACAATAGACTGAGGTGCTGATTATGCCACAGATAATGTAGTTGTTAATGATCAAGTTAATGTTAAAAGCTATTACTGCTCATTGACATAATTCTCAGAACATTATACTGGAGAAGTGCACCTTTTGTGTAGCAACAAAATGACAAAATTGAAATGTTAAAAGTTGAGTGCCTGAATAATAGCCTGTGAAATCATTTAGACAAGATCATTGTTGTTGCTATTGTAAAAGAACCAGAGAGTGACAGAATGAGACAAAAAAAAAGGAGGGGGGAGGAAAGGCAAAAAAAAAAGGCAGGCACCAGAGTGTCTCTTTCCTGAAGGGAGATGTAAGGTAAAGAGGGGATTCCTGCTCCTCTCTTCTCTGTCTGCCTGTGCAATTTGGAGGGTCTTCATCTAACAACAGAGCACCCTCCTCTGGCAGCTCGCCAAAAATGATCGCCAGGCTGGAAGCGTCGGGATGGGGACAGGACCCCTCGTGTAGCATCATCCCAGCGCTGGGCTGGGAGGGAGGCTTTACCCGGCACGGGGGAACAACCCTTTTGGGACTGCTAGCCAGGGAAATCTAGGACACTGGCCCCAGAGTTAAATTAAAAAAAAATAATAATAAAAAAAAAAATCAATCGTGGAAGTTTTTGCTGTTTTGCCCTGAGAGGGGTGATCTGTGTGATTGGTGTGGTGAAAGTCGTGGGCTGGGACTCTGTACCTTAAACCTGGAAGATTTGCAGGTCACTTTCCTAAAGTCTCTGAGCCCTGTGCCACCCACGGGCATCTCTGAGTCTCTGGGCTTTAATAAAGCCGAGAAGGAGCGCAGAATTGTGGTAATGGGCTCCGCAACAGACAGACCATTAAACGCCTGCAGTGGAGGGACACTTTACTGAGCAATATACTGTACAACAAGCCTGTGTTAAAACATTGACCCACAACATTTGGTCCATAAAAATAGTTACATTCACAGGGACTCCTGGCAGTGATAGTTTTAATGCAGGGTCTGTGTCATGGTATAAAATAAATGACATCCGACATTACAGTAAATGCTTAAAAAGCTCCATTGAAAACCTTTCTGTGCAAAGCAATGAGCACGTAGTGCAAGTACCTGCAAGCCATGGTAGTTTCATTCCTAAACCACCCTCAACGATCTGCTTTTGTGCAGAAACACCCTTCAGCCCAGAAGCCAGGCCCTCCCAGCCCTCCTTGCTATCCTTGTAAAGTCAGGAAAATCACTGTGAAAAAGGTATTGAGGGGCACTTCACCGGATTATGTTTTCATCCTGGATTTACCACAAACAGTTTTCTGCACTTCTAGACTCACCTGTATCAATTGGACTTGGTTTGTTTAGCATCTCCCTGCACAAAAATATCACAGAAATATCATGCAACCTTTTATGAAGCTTCTTCTTTTTATTACTTTCTAGTAAGTGCTAATAAATTTGGAGGCAAGGAGTTTCAGTGTCATTTAACACAGTTTACCTCCTTTTCTCCAGTATGAGCCAGTTCCAGCCTTTTTTTTTGTTTTCAGGTTGAAATCTAAGAACACCCATCTCCAACCAAGACACTTTTCCCTCCAGGCTGCCAGCCCACCCTCCAGCCTTCACTGTTTTCCTCTCTAAAGCATCAACTTTCCTGGAGGGCTTTGATTATTGTCCTCCTGTGGTTCCTGTAAGCTCCCACAAAGCCATCCAGTACATTCTCTGCCTCCAGTGACTGTCTTTCTCAGGATATCTTACTACAGGGTCTGCTACTCTCTTGGCACCCTCTTCCTGTGACCCCAGCCACTATTGAATTAAATCTCCTCCATGGTTTGGCTATGAATTGCAGCCTAAAGTCCATAACTAAACTGTGCATGGTGTTGGAATTCAGCAGGAGCTAGGGCCAGCAATTAGGGATGGTAGACCCTGCCACTTTATCTGTCATGACAGGAGGGAAATTTTAGGGAAGGAAAATTACTGGCAGGTCACAGTTTGGAAGGAAGGTAGCACTAGGATAGGGCTTCTGTTTCTGCTGTACTCACTGCTGTAGTGTGAAGGGTTGTGTAGTTCCTTAGGAAAAGTTAGAGCTTCACAGAAGGGATTAAACCTTCTTCTACTGCCTCTTGCTCTGCATATATGGATTTTTATTTTTATTTTTTAAAAAAAATATATGGTCTTCCAGCTTCAAAAAGCAATTTCATTTTCTTCTGTTTTCAAGAAAGATAAATCTGAACAAGGAAATCTTCCTTAAAATCAGGAAAACTTGTAACAGAGGCAGATCTCCACAGCTGGAGGTTTTCCACCCAGGTGTCTTCACCTCTCAGGAGCAGACTCTGTGCAGTTGACCTGCCTGAGTGCAGCTGCTTGCAGGGGATGTGCAGAGCAGATGGTGCCCATGGGGCTGGACCTGGGACCCAAGTGCAGGGCTGGGTGCAGAGCACAGGGCAGGTTATCAATAAAGTGTTTGTGATATCCTGGTGGAGAAGGACTGCCAGGAGCTTTGCTGTATTTATATCCCACAATATTATTATTGTGGTAGCCTTTCAATGGAAGGAAGGAGAAATTTTGACACATGCACCAAGTGCAGGAATAAGAAGTTCAATCTGCCCTGGGGACTGAAA
>NC_031776.1:33868608-33901108 GCF_001522545.3 Parus major | reverse complement strand
GCAGCTGGGGCTCAAATTTATGATACATCTGAAGTCTTGGAGCGGGGTTTGATGAAGTATTGGCATACTGGGGATCCTAAGAGAGATCCTGCCTAGCTTGGGTGGTCTCTCCTCCCAGCATGGTGCCTGCTCTGCATCACCATAGTCCTGTGTGATGGCTGATATGGTCTGGTGGCTCACAACTGCCAGGAAAAGTTGGTCCTGCTGCCCTGCCTGCTTTGGCTGTGCATTCCCATGCTCTCTCCTGCATGAGGTCTGGTCTGTGTCCAACCCCTTGGTGGTCTGGTTCAGCATGAACAGCTCTGAGAAAAGCAACCCTGCAAGGAGGGTTGGAAACACGCAGCTGGGACTAGGAACTGAGTTAGATCTCTAGCAGGAGTGGTCCATGAGGGCTCAGCTCTCTTGGGAAGCCTCACACTGTTGATATCCCTGTGGTCTGAGCTCCCTCTTCTAGAGTATTCCATGGGAATACTCAAGGCATCCTTCTGGAGGCATGAATTAACACAGAGCTCTGAGCCTCCTTCTCCAAACACCTGGAATATCCTATTTTTCTTTTCCTTAGCAGCTTTCTTTTAGCTCAGTCAGAAGGAGTGAGAATGAGTTCACCTGGCTTCAGAAGACCACATCAGAACCCATTTGGCCTTCCTTTAAACCAACAGGGAGAAATAGATCCTTCAAAATGCATTTCATCTGGCCTGGTTTTATATCTAGTTTAGGATGAGGTTAATCCCACATTAATGGCATCTCCTTTTCTAGCCTGACTGTGAGAAGAGCCCAGCTCAGATGTCTGCAAGATAGACATCTGCATTTGGTCACATAAATCCCACCCGTAGAGCCGCTCCACTAATGTGATGAACCCAGATGAATGGCTTCAATTAATAACAACAATAATAATGTAGACTCTACAGTCTAAATATAGAAAATAATTTCAGTTCAGTTTTTTTTTTCAGATGTAAGTCAGATCTTTCCTTGGTGTTGGGCAGATTATTTTTGACTCAAGTGAGGCTCACGGTGAGTAGTTGGTTGCAATGGTCAGGAGCAGTGGTGGTACCTGCTTTAGGCAAACGAAACAAATATGCTCTTCTTGCTGATAGGAATAGGAAAATCTTCCAAGGTGAATGTTTGGTTTTGTTCTTTTGAAGGAGATTGGAAAGTAGAACCTCTGCTGAAGATATCCTTTGTAAAAACACAATGGTTGCAACTTTCTGTAACTGCTCGCGACCCCCAAACTTACTCTTTATTAGTGTTTCTCATTCAGCTCGAGCTGAGGCAAACAAATGAAACTAATTACTCTTGAAGTTGGGTATTGCCTTCTCAAGCTTTATGAGCCTATTTTTCTGAAATTAGAAATTGCCTAACTGTGTGGAATGGTTCCAGCAAAACCGTTTCTTACAGCCACAATTTTTGCAGTCACACAAGTGTTTTGTGGGCTACCTTTGGGTAGGCAGCAGTGACATCCAGTGGCCACCAACCTGATCACAGGTCTTCTCCCAGAACCTGTCTCACCTGGGACATCTCTCCCTTGGATAATGTTGTGAGAGCCCATTGAGCTTTAATACACTTATTCTACTCAGTGGGTTTGTTTTTTCTGGGGGGGGTTTGTTGATTTGATTTGGCTTTTTTTTTTTGCCTGAGAGGATCTAAAATCCTCAGGTAGATCTTCTCCAAAACACCAACAAGGACTATGGAAATCTACTGATTAACCACCAAAAAAAAAAGTTTCAGACTGTTTGCTTCAAGTATTTTAATATGGCTGTCCACAGACATGGATGTATAAATATGTATTGAATGTCTAGGTGTGGATATTGGTGTTGGAAAAGTTTGCCCTTCTTTGCATTCTCTACAGACAGAATACAAAAAGCTTATGGAGAATGGGACATAGCAATAGAAACATATATTGCATATATTGTTTTAGTATTAACATATTTATTTTCAAATAATCTGATCCCAAGTGAGTCACTTCATTGCAGACTAAGAATGAAGACTGGTTTTTCCTTTTAATTCCCAGGAATGAGCATGTTCAGGATTAGATCCACCATTACCTCTAATTGCAGGAAAATCAGTAGAACTAGTGGTGCATGTTCAGATGACTTGTGCCACTGCCATGTTCCCATGGTCTCTGAGCCTTTCTAAGCCAGGGACCCATGGTCCACCTTAACTTTAAATAGTTACTCCTTTCAGTTATGTCAGCTACTTAAATTTATTTGCAGACAGTCAATTCATATTGATCATAACTCGACCTTACAGTGACCTTGAGCAAAGGTACTCTGTGACTGCTATAGATATTGTGATCAATACTGGAGAGCAATTGACTACACCTAGTTACTGATAAATGAAGTTTAAAAAAAAAATAAAAGAAGTACACTATTTTCAGAAACAAAGATAACTGCTCATTTAGTCTGCTGTTTGTGAAGGTTTAATATTGATACATGAAGTTATAATGACATCCTTGGGCATTCTCAAATGGTGGAAAACAATAGGGTGCAGAGTCAGTGTGGCACATTAAGGAGAAAGAATCATTAGTTCCCAACTTCAAATAAGAAATTTCATGATATTTATGACAACAACACTGAGAACAAACACACTTAGCAGCGCTCATCGGAGAAGGCATGTATCAAACTGTGCCTCTTTTCTTTATGTGTGAGCCAGGTCTAGTGAAATAAAGCACTGCATTACCGTGCACAGAACAAAGCCTTTAGTACCACTTATTCTACTTTAGCACCACTCTCCTTTGCACATTTGTGCCTGAATTAAATTGAGCATCCCCAGGTATAACCAACTGTAATCACGAGGAAGAGATCACTGTGGTCTCAGCACATCTGCTGCACATTGATACCCCTCCCCACACTGCCTGAAGTTGAAAGGGAAGATGCAAGGGATGTTTTCCCCTGATATTCCTCTCACTTAGCTCAGAGTCCCACTGAGCAATGGGAACTAAGTACCAGCAGCTGAGACAGAAGCAAATGACAGTCCATTGGCAAAATGGTAGCAGGCTGCAAGGAAGGGTGGCTTCACCCCCAAATTTACTGGTTTCTGTGCAGGAGAAGCCTCTCCAGTGTGTCTGGGTGTGAGCTGTGATGCCCACAGGAACCTCTGGGGACATGGGAGCAGCAAAGCTCACAAAGGCACAAGTGAAGCTCACTCCTACCAGTGGCCCTGAGCTCACTTTCTGTCAACCCTGCTTGCAACAAAATCTGGGTCTGGCATTTTACATGTTTTGGGGTTTTTTAGGAGTAGATTTCTACATGTGTGACATTCTTTACAAAAGAAATTAATTAAATGGTGGGACGGTTCTAGCTACGCAAATCAGAAACAGGAGGGGAAACGTTTTGCAGGCACAGACCTCCCATAGATCTCCCTGTGCTCTTCCGTGTTTCCCCCAGGCGCTTCAGTTTCTGTGCCCATTCCTAAAGTTAATCTCCTGATCACATTTCCTCACTCCCATACATAAGTGTGCTTTTGCTTCCCCCCACACTTCCCTGTTTTTTGTAGAGACAGTGTCTTTCTGCAGGCTCCCTCTACGTCTGACTCTTCGGTCAAGCTGTTTATTAATAAACTGGTGTTTTCAGTGAGCTTGCACATCAATACAGTACACAGTGGTTCAGTTAGCCAGCATTCTGGGAAATCCTTTGCTCTATTGAAGAACTGTAAATCTCCATTATTGCTTTCCATAGCACAAATAAAGAATTGCCTCTTACCTTCGCAGCATTCTCTTTGTTAATTTTTAAGGGTGAATGCATGCATAGTCCCTAGCAAAGTGCATCTGCTTGCACCTAGCCTGGATACAAAGCATTTATTGGGTTTTGGGCTGGTTATTTTTTGGTATAGCTTCAGCTGCTACCTGGAAAATCAGCCACAGCAAAGGGAAGCCAGGGTGAGCGCAGCAGGAAGCAATATTGAAACATTCAGATGAAAATAATCATCAAGACTTTAGGATTTTTTCCAAAATGAACCCAAACTGGAGGCTTTGCCGATTAGCCCATGACTGATTGAAGAGGTATGTCACCTGCTACTACATGGCAGCACATCCCATCACATTACAATTGCCTGCCTGGAGTCATTATGGTGTATTACATCCTTTTGTTATCAAACTGTGTCATGTTGCATCACAGTCAGGAGCAGCCCGATGGAGACGTGGCTGACACGTTGCCTGTAACAGATGCAATGAGACATAGCATCCAAAACACATACCTGCTTTTAGTCAAGGCTCAATTTGCTCAGAGCATATTTTGACATATCTAGAGAGGGTTTGAAGTTGCAGGTAATCCCCTTCTGTGTTTTCCAGCTCTCAATCAAGGCACAAGTCTTTCTGTTGGACCAGGAAGAAATGCAAGCTCTGAATTTCTTGGCTTGTTGCAGCATCATCAAATAGATATGAATACTTGCTTAGTCTAGTTAATGCAACAAATGCATGAAATCTGGGAACATTAGGCACTCTGGGAAAGTTCTTTTTAAAGCATAATCCCAAAAGCTTAATGAAATAAGAAAACCCTTCTACTTCCTATTTAAAAAAGTGTAAAAATGAAGAAACTCTGGTAAAAGTACCAAGACTGGGCTTCCAAACTATGAGGTGTATTAAGATAGTGAAATAACAAATGCAAAAATAAATAAATAAATATTAATCTTGTATTAAAACAAGTTTTTAATATGAATTCATATGACATTCATAGCATGCCAAATGAATTCTTTATGACCAGAGCCGATGCAATCAATACTAAATGAATTCATAATAAGATACTTAAAATAAAGTGTTACCACAAAAAAAAACCCAATAAAAGGCCATCATCAAAACTGCAGCCTAAATAAAGCCCAGCAAGATGGTGCCAGCTATGACAATCAATTCTTTATTTATTCTTTTGTTTCCTCTTTCTCTCCCTCTTGTTGGATATTCATACAAATCTTCTTGAAGGGTGGGATGGTGGTGTGAGAGGTGTGTGGTGTGGGGCAATGGCAGAGTCAGGGGCAGCCCAAAGGAGAGGCTGATGGATGGGGATGAAAAAAACACCAAGGTGATATTAACAAGGAGAATGGCAGAAAGTGGGAAGGGAAGAACAAAAAAACCATGAGAGGCAGGTGGACAAGGCATAAAGAAGGAGTAGAGGGTCCCTCTAGTAGAGGTTGATGGGTGATGGGAAAATTAATACTTTATAGGACATACTACTTTCAGAACTTTTTTGTTGGTGGTGTTTTTTTTAATTGTTTTCTTTCTTTTTTTTTTTCTTCCTATCAATTAATACCTTAATTGTCTAGTTTCTTATAAATCTTCTGGACCTCAAAAGTTGGAAGCTAAAAGTTCAAGTTAATCTAGTGGAGGTAGGAACCTAGGAGCACAGGTTCCTCTGTACTTGGGCAGTCTGTCAATATCTGTTTTACTCTGGGTAGATTTATCAGGTCAGGAAAAAATACTTTTCAAAGAAGAGTGTGTGCAAGGCAATCCTCTGCAGTAGGTACATTACCTACCTGGAGCTGTCATGCAACCTCTGAAGGAAAAGGAATTACCTGTGCTGTACTGGTATAGCTGACAGCTAAATCTGCCCTAATCTGCCTTAATTATACTCTTCAGAACAGGGTCTTTCTGGTGATTTGAGGGCGGTAGGTTCAGCAGGGAATAAAAATCAACTGCTTTCCCTTCTAGTTAGAATAGGGGGGAATTAGCTGGATGACATTAGGAGAGTATCTAAATATCTTTCCTGCCAATATTTGATTAGGGACTTTAATTTCATTAGACAAACTGATTTTTTCATTAGCCAAACTGATTTTTTCATGCATTGCTCTCTCCTTTTAATGTGTAAATTACATGGGATTTGACTCTCATTACTCCATTGATATGGGTGATGCCTTCAAACGGACCCTGGCGCCGTGCTCACGGACGGGTCTCCTGCAAAGAGCTGCTCTGTGCTTTGCTTTGGGAAGAGATCCTGCAAATACCCAGTTCAGCATCCCCTTGCACACTCTTTGTCAGGAGAGAAAATCCCAGCATCTGACCTGGGTCTCCTGGTTGTGATATGGAGTAGGGTTTCATCACACAAAGCATAGTTCAGGTAAAATTGTGGGATGCAGATGATGGAGGAAAGAGTTCAACCCGTCTGTGCCCATTTAGAGCTGGAGCAGTTTAGTTGGAATGATTTCAAGCCAGCCTTTGCTTCTCCAAATCAAGTTTTCCATAATTTTTTGTCTTTTGATAATATAAATTTTGGCCATTTACTCAAGTGTCTCATGTCTTATCAATTTTTTATGAATATTGTCACCATTTTAAACTACTTTTAGTGAATAAATGAAGTACCTAAGCAATAACACAGAAACATATTTCAAAATGAATTTTTCTGGGTTTATTTGGGGTAAAATGAAGTTGGAAAAGAGAAGCCAGACGAAGTTTCCAGGTACTTCTGTAATTATGAATGAGCAATTTCAGCTACAGTCCTAAAGTCTGGATCATAGTGCGTCGTGTTCTTTGCTGCCTGGTGTTCTATATGCCCAATAAAACACTGGGAGATGTGACTCTGCTGGTATTAAGCATAGGAGACAGAATTAAGAAGGAAATATTTTGGTTCCAAAGGCACAACAGTTGAGGCTGAGATCCCATTAAACCTCATACAGGAAGCTGAACCGATCCTTGTTTTACTGGCTCCTCAGAAAATACAGGTGCTGAAGGAAGAGAGCCCAGTTGTTATTGCTGGATAAAACTCTCTGCTTGGAGTGGAAAAAGTGGGATTTAAAGCAATATTTTCTGTTGTTGAATAGCTTTTTAAAAGGAAAACATGAGCTTTTATTACCGAGGCAGTTATGGGAACACCCATCATTTTTATAGGCTTGTGCTTTGGTAAATAAACATGTTGACAGAATTTCTATAATAGTTTTGAAAATATTTTTAATAAAGAGAGCTTATTTTGTGTGATGTTGAGTAGATCTGTTTAGAACAGAAGTAGAAGGAACTTTGATATTTCATATATTTTATTTTTTTCTTTAAATTTCAAGCCAGTTCTGTGTTGGGAAAGACTGAACCAAGCATCTCAGCAGAAGTCTGGGTGATGCTGTTCATTGGAAAAGCCAAAGACAAGGTCTCTTGTTTATTGGAGTGATTAATGATTTATCATTAATAGGGTTGCAATATTGTATGGCTTAGCCAGATTGTAACATTCTGTTTGTCAGAGTTGTTAAAGGTTGGATTCTGGACTCAGGTCTTTGATGCCCAGGAAAAAAAAACAAACTAATCCATGTATGGAAATACTTCATCTTAAAGTTTCCAAATGTTTGTGATTTCTCAGGGAATAAAAGTTAATTTTGGATTATAAGAAATGAGCAGAATTTCTCAATCAAAAGCTGTTTTTCTGCAGACTGCCCTTTGCATTTTTGCAGATTCTCTACGTCAGACAAAATATTTTCCCCCATGTTATATAGTGGGTATGGGTTTATTTATACTAAATATAACATCATTATATAATAAGTTTTCTTGGAGTGCTTGGTACTGTACAAACCACAAAAATTTTTGCTCCAGTGACCTTGTAATATAAAACTGAGGGAGCAATCACATTGCATTATGTGCCAGTGTGGTGAAATTAGTTTTGCACTGCCTAGGCAAAAGGATCTCCCTTGTCATCCAAATTACAGGACTGGGGCCCATATGTATGCACTCTGTCTGTTTGTTTATGCCATATGAATGGTAATACCAGGAAATATTTTTAAGGGTTGATGTCCCTTTTCCCTCTGCATTTGTGGGTTTTGTTGGTTTTTTTTTTTTTAATATTTCTCTCCTGAGTAAAATGTGTCCATTCAACAGAGTTGAAATGAGTTATGTTAATCTTCCAACATAAATATGAAACACTTTCAGTTGTTTTGCTGTCATTAGTTGTCCAGCTAAAATGCAGAGACCAATTTACAGGCAAGTCTCATAACAGAGAAAGTGTTGAGGTGAGGTGCAAGGAAGAAACACGGATGTTTGGCCAAGGATTAAGAGTGAGCTTTAAACTTGCAGAATTTCTTCTTCATTGTCTTTTCCTTAAATGTTGATATTTCTATCTTGTATAATTCAAAGCTTATGCAGCCAGAAGAGGGAGATTTTCTAGCAGTGGGGGGTGAGCTTTTTAAAAAACATCATGATCCTCTTCTTTGAAAGGAGTAAACAGGAATCAATTTTCTTAACTAGAAAAGTTGGCTGAGTTGCCGGGTTCATCTAGATCAGGTTGAACTCTTAGAGAGCTAACCCAAGAAATGAGAGACACAAAATTAGTGTGACTTCTGTCAGCTGTAGCCTGGGTGGAATATGTGGGACAATCACAGAGGATGTCATAAGCTCTGCCTTCAACAAACCAACAGAAGAACCTCAAAAGATGCATGCTTAGGTATTTTCTAAGCAAAGAGTTTTCAATAGCTCATGGAATCACAGAATGGCTGGGGTTTGAAGGGAACTTAAAAAGCACCTCATTCCAACCTCATTTCCATGGGCAGGGACACCTTCCACTATCCCAGGTTGCTCCAAGCCCCATCCCACCTGATCTTGGACACTTCCAGGGATGGATGCCACAGCTTCTCTGGACACCCTGTGCCAGGGCCTCACCACCCTCACAGAGAAGAATTTAATCTGTACATAAAACCTAAACCTCCTTTCTTTCTTGTCCTTGCCCTGCCCGTGTACTCATTTACCAAAATACCCATTAAATGGGGCAGGGAGCTGTTGCTCCTGTTGACCAGGAGGGCCACAAAGACACGTTGAGTAACCCATATTACCCCCTCCAAATGCCACTTCCCAGCTGGCCTGCTGGCTGAGAGATGGATTTCGTGCATGATGGAAGGCCCCACCTTCTGCCACTGGGGAAGCTGCTGGGTTTCCCTGAGCCCAGAGGATTCAGCCCTGCAGGGCTTTTCCTCCTGTTTGAGGCATATGATATCGATATTGATGTTTTTGGTGAGGCGAGGGCTCTCTAAGGCACGTATCCCACCAGGCTCCGTGGAGTCTGCACTCCATGGAGATGTATAGGCAGAGATGGAGGGCAGCCAAGAACGGCTGCTGCTCAGGAGGGTGAGTGCTGTGCTATGGAATGGCTTAGATTGGTTTCAGGGCCTTCCTTTAGCTAATATTTGTTACTTTTCCACGGAAAATAGGAGTAGGCTTGCATTTCAGGCTTCTTTTAACCTCAGATCATCTGGGTTTCATAGGTACCGGTCATACCGTAAGCTTAAATGTTCTTTTTCTCACATGTTCCTTTTCAAGCAGAGTCAAGGCAGATTTTTATTTTTAAACATTTGGAGTTTGTTTTCATAAAGTTTCTCCAATCAAGACAGTATCCAAGCCATCTTGGTTTGTCGTCGTACATCCAGTATTACTACATTAGCTCTTAATAAAGAACTCATGCAAAAACCAGATTCCCTTCACACTAACTACAGAAACATGTTAAGGGAATGTGACCATGGAGCTGTGTGGAAAATGATATTACTTGCAGAAGATTTGTTGTCACATAACAGCCTGCTCATCTGCTGATTACTATCTTACATTTATTGTGCATCTTCCTTTGTGCAATCATACTTTCAAAAGTGTTTAAAATCTCTGCAGTAAAACAAAATAATAATAATTAAATAAAAAATAATAAAAAAAATCCCGACATGCCTCTGCTAGCATCAAGCTAAATCCAAACTAAAAGCAAATTTATACATATGCTGTATATTAAGCTTAACCAGGGTAACGCCCCTTTCCTTTGGTTTTTGGAAAAGAGTCCCACATTGTCACATGTAAAGGGACATTTCAGCACTGATTTTCATTTTCATGAGATTAAAAGTGAAACATGTAACCACAAAGCTGGTTTATGTCATCCCCTGTTGGAGCCAGCAGTAATGCCAAAAATTAGATATTTGATAGGTTTGTGAGAGAAACAGATGCAGGAGGGATGCCATTCCCACAATTTTAAACTCCTTCTTATCTTTAAGCTAGAAAGAACATTCCAGATGAAGAAAATCTATCTTATTGGCTTTAGAAAATAGAGCAAGAAAGTTGCCAACCAAAAAAAAAAAATTAAAAAAAAAGAGGAAGAAGAAAAGGAATAAAAAAGGGAATGAGAAGTTAATTTAAAACCAATGTCAGTCTTGGGGAATTGTAAACCATAATTGAGAGAGAGAGAGAGAGAGTGTGTGTGTATTCATAAATGTATGCACATCTACAAAATAAATAGGCTGAGATGGGGCATTTTCCTTCCTTTTTGATCTGTTTAATGCAGCCTGCAGTCTTGCACTGGCTTTTTTTAACACTTTTGGGTGCAGAAAGATGGGGGACAGTAAAAACCAAGGGAAGATTCTCCCCCAAACATACACCAAATAAACTCAGTGAAAGCATCCAAAAAGTATTCTTTCGGCTTTTTGTTTTGGAAGCAGTTTGTATGTCCCTGTTCTTTTAATTTCATTCTGCCAGCTGTCTGCTAAACAAATCTAGCCAGGTGGGGCTTACAACCCATGACTAAAAAACCTACTAGTGCAGCTGTCCAGCTTGCCTGGAGGAAGAAATCTAACAAATGGCAGGAATGAAAAGATTGGTTTTGTTTTCAAGAAAGTAGCTATGGTACCTTCCTTGCTTCGTTGTTGGTTTGTTGTTTTTTTTGTTCTGCTTGCTTCAGTTAACTCATGGCCTCCTAAGGTTTTACGGAGTAATGGAAAATCCACTTCCGTGGTTCATCGTTTAACGTGGTGTTGCTTGGATTTCTTTCTTTCCCGTTTGTTTTTTTTTTTCCTGTAATGAATTTTTTTTCTGTGTTAGAAACATAGGGCAGCTGCTTTGAGTGTAGCTAAATGTAAAATAATCTGACACTTTCCCTACAAAAGCACTGGTAAGCCATATAGTAGCTTAGCTGGATTTTTAAATATTCAGGAGTTGAATATATAACTAGTGAAGGGTGGTGGTTGGTATTGTTTATCCACAAGCTGGGGACAGAACAGGCTTCTTTGCACTGCTTCATCAATCGACCTCAACTGTGATTTTCTAGTCAGCAAATGAGTGCTTCATTTTCTGTGTCTGTGTTGAGCTAAACAAGAGCTATGCTAAAAATTACCAAACCGCCATCTGATCTATAGTTTCAGCAATAGAAGATTAGCATGTGAGCCACTGAGACACCTTCCCTCACTCCTGCCAGAAAAAGGAATGTGTGAAAGGTGTTTGTCACCAACTCCACTTAGGGAATTCAACTGAAAATCTCCCTCTGCTTTTTGCTGGGTAACAGCCCAAACAAAAAATAATTGGTTTTTGGCCCAATCCTGCCTCCTTTGAAGCTGGTGACATCTTGTTCTTTTGACATCCTTGGTGCAGGTCCACGCTGATTGAGAGTGATCTGCTGGAGCGATTTGCTCAGTGAGGAGTTGAGGGCTTTTGGCACTTCTCAGGTATCACTCTGGTCTCACGGGTCCCAACTTTAAAGGAACACATGGCATTAACACCTCTCAGAGTCCGGGTGGTGCCTCACAGTAAAGCTGCAATACAGGCTTTGGGTTTGCTCCAGAGCTAGTAAAGTATCTGCGCTTATGTGGGTGTGTGAACAGTGCTGCTGAACTCAGTGGAGCTGTTCTGACCAATTACTGCTTATCTAATGATAGAAAATTTAAAGGAAGGCTAGGACTTTTTGGATGGACACTCCAGTCGAGTCACTAAGTGCTTTAAATGAAGCGTGTCTTCAATTGCTGAACTGCGAACACGTTAAATTTTTGCAGGCTCGATTTCAGTGACTTATCTGTTTCCTTATTAGCGTACAAACAGATCTGCTAAGCAAGATGTGGAGGTACAAACTGGGTCCTGCTGAATTTCTCGAGCCAGACAAGTGCCAGGCCCAAACATACCTCACTGAATGACTGCACCTTCCTTTGGGAAGCAGCAAGCTGCGCATAATGCAGTTCAGTGCTTGCCATTTTCCCCCTTCCTCTTCGCCCTCTTCACAAGAAAAAAGCGGGCTCAAAAGGAACGTAATGATTGTTTCCACACCTCTTTGCATCACCTAGGCTTCTCTGCACGCACCAAGCCAGTGGGTTTGGATAACATTCCCTTTACAATGGATTTGGGAGACTGAGACGTGTCTCTGCAGAGAGGATGGGAGAGCAGCACACTCTGCCTGGGCTGCTCAAGTCAAAATGGCATCGAGCACGGGCAGGCACAGCCAGATTGCTGTTGCAGGCACCGTTATTTCCTTTTGTTGTATAACAAGGCATGAGTGATATTGGTTTGGGGTGCTCACAAGCCAAGAAAAAAGAAGGCCAATTTTTCATGAGGAAATTGAAGTGCTGATGCAGAACTAACCCTCACGGTTTGTTGCTATTTAATGAAGAAGCAGTGAGTGGGGGATTTTGGCAAAACTTGGTGTGTAAGCATAACAATTGTAATGACATTATTTAGCACACAATGGAGTAACAAAGGCACTTAAATGCTACGATTAAGGAGTCTGTTAAGATTCTCAAATAGCATCTGAAAGCAAAAAAATGTGGTTGTGTTATTCTCTAATACCATATAGAAATATATTAACTTAATTCATTTTATTTTCTGAACCTACAGTAGGTTACCAAAATGGCTCCAGCAATATCACTGAGATTAACTCCTTTCAGTGATATTCTGCACTAGAGTCTCTGGACATTGTTATAAGCCTCAGCTTTTTACCTATTTTTCTTTATTGTTGGGCAATGGCAAACGTATATATTACAGTAAAAATTCTTATGTTCATTTCTCATTTATATTTCTGAGAACAATGTCGGATTCTGAAGGCCTGCACAATGTACAGAAGATATATATGTCTATGAGACAACAGGATAATATTGGGAAAGCTGAGCCTTGAGAGAAATTTGCCATAAATTATTTTACCTGGTGTTATAACAACTTCTTAATGCAAAGGATTTTCTGGACTTGTGGTATTTGTACAAGAAGTTCTGTTTTGTAAAAGAAAAGGAAAAAGGTTGAGAGGTCAAAAATATTATATTGCATCTTTCCTTTAATTTTCCATGCATTTTCAAATATGATTCTAAATACAATGGCTGTTACCTGAACAAGCTTGGCTTTGGGAGAGGAGAGCTGTACCATGTTTTTGCTAAAGCCATCACCATTTCCTGATGGCCATGAGAGCAGCACTTTGCTTCTGCAGACCATGAAGTGAGGATGGGAGACCCAAGAAAGCTCCAAAACGCTGTGTGGGATTACACCAGTCTAGTCAGTAAGCCCTGGTGCCAAGGGTGTAATGTAATATTATAACCATCTGTTGTCCAAGGCCATTATCCCAGTGGCTCCTGGACACCACTCACCCTCCTCCTCATGGCAGCAGCGTGTCACCATGGTATCTGGAGCTCGAGAGGGAGATGGCAGAAGTGCAAGTGACACAAAAAGACTCTTGAATTGTGGAGACCTTCTCCACTTCTACGCTGTTTGCTGCTCAGTACAAAAATGGGTTCCATTACAGCCTCCATATAATCCAGGCAAGCATAGCTGTTCCAAGGCTGTAATCTCCCTGGAATGCCTGAGAATGGGAACAACTGGCCAACTCCCATGGTTTTAATATGCTGTTCACCTAATTTGGTGACTGAAAGTTTCCCATGGTCAGAACTATTTTTATTTATTTATTTATTGCTTTTATTTTACACTTATCTGCAACACATAATATTTGGGCTTGTTGGGGTTTTTTCAGTAGGACTAAAGGTTTTAGAGCTCTATTTTTCTTTCCTATATGCAGAAATATGAGGCTGATCCTCATGGAGACATCCTCCATCTGCCCCTTTTCCATTAATTGCACTGTGCTGGAAGCCACGGAACTTTCAGGAAAGAAAGATATTCGGATTAGTGAGAATCAGGTCGGATGTCAGGGAAAAAAATGTGAGATGTAAATGGAAATCAAGTTTGACGGCAAAGTCTGAAGTCAAAAAAATATGGTAGAACAGTGAACAAATAATATCCTATGGACTAGGAGGAACAGGAGAGGGAAAAGTACTCCCAGAGACTGAACAAGGGCTGGAGGACAGGAATTGAGCATGGGTGATAAAGAACTTTGGTGACAAGGGGGGCCCATGACTGTGGGACTGAGACTGGACCTACAACAGAAGGCCAGTGGGGATGGTATCTCACAGGATCCCATGGGACAGCAGGAAGTAAATGGAGACTTGCAGCACTAGCCAACAGGGATGAATTTTAGGCTGGAATGAAAAGGCATAGATCAGGTTTATTAAAAGCTAGTAGCTAATGATTTTTTTCAAGTCATATATGAATTCATTTTCTAGAGGAGGGAAGAGGTTTAAAGGGTAAAATAGTTTCAAACACTGAATAGATCAATAAATATGGGTACTTCAAATACTGGTAATGTCTTAATATCTGAGTATTTCTCTGTCTGAAGAGCTTTTGAGTTTAAGCTGGTAAATAACATGGATTCCAGCCACTCTGACCACTTCCTGTGGGGATAATCTGCAGGTCAATAAAGAGATACTCCTGTATTAGAGGAGTAAAACACTTTCCAAGAGAGGAAATGGAGAGGGGGAAGAGGCAAGAGACCGTAGGAGAGTCTCAGAAAAGGGTTAGATACAGATACAGGGATAAGATCTAAGAGAAAAGAGTTATAGGAAGTTCAGTGGATAAAATGATAGGAAAATGGCAAAATCTGATGGAAAAAACTCTTGGACTAAAACATTAGGCTCATTTAACTCTGTTAAATGAGTTATTTAGTGATCGTTACATACCTTGAAGTAGTTGCATTTGTCATATCTGCCCAGAAAAATCTTCCTCACCTAAACCAATTCCAGCCTTTTTTCCTTCCTTTTTCGAGTGCTACACATTTACTTGAAAAAGAGGTATTGTTATTTGTGATTAGAAAGGAGGCTTGCCTGTAGTCCTCAAAACACTTTGCCATCATCCACGATGAATAAGTTGTCCCTTTAACAGTTCTTCTTATCTCCTGGGGCTACTTTTGAAGGCCACTTTGAAATTTCAGCTATGGAGCATCAAGGTGTTGCCAAGAGCAAGGAGGTATGAGTAGGCAAATTCTGAGATGTTGCACTCAAGTCTTCGCTTTTTTAAAGGTGCCACTTCAAGGTGTTGATTATGGTTTTTAGAAGAGGAATAGTTCTGAAAACTAGTTATATTGGAGTTATTCTGTCACGTCAGCTAACCTAAACAAAGAGCAGTCTGCTGTCTCCAGGACAGCTTGAAAGGCTCTCTCAGGAGTAGTCAGAATTGTGTTCCTTGTCAAACAGTAGAGCTGATACCTCCAAGGCATGCAGGAAGATATGTTTAATCATCTTACTTTTTTTATTTGATCTTTGGTTTGATTTTTTTTTATTTTTTTATTTTTTATTTTGCTTTTATAGTCCTGAGAAACTCACTTGAGAAACTCTGACAGGTCTGGAATGAAATTAAGAAATTCTGCCTCTCCAATTCTCATCCCAAAAAACACCTGTTAAAGGAAAATAAATCTAATTATATGCCAGCATTCTCCATTTGTTTCTCATGTTCTGTGTCAGGTAATCCATGTAGATATTTCCTTCCACCTGCTTCAAGACCTCATCTTTCTGCATTTTAGCATTTCCCACATTTCCCATTCTTGAATCCTCTCCTCCCTCCTTCCCTATAGAAAACAAAAAACTGTTGAGTGGAATTGAAATGTAATGGAAAAAATACCCCATGCTTTCATTCTCTTGTTGAAATATTTTCCATTTCCTAAAGACTCTTTAGATTCCTTTGGCATGTGAGCTTTCAGGATTTTATTTTTTTTTTCCACTCAGTGTATTAGCTTTGTTTTTTTGCATGTTATCATTATTTTTACCGGCATGTGTAACACATGTTTCCCACTTTATGATGGCAGTAAATACAAATGCAGAAATTACATACTCAGACAAATTAAGAAAAATAAACCCTAGCAGGTCCTGAACCAGGCAGTAATCATTCCTACATATCCTCTATTATATCCCCGTGTACCCCCAGTACATTTCCACATCACACAGGTGGAAGTGTGAAGCTGAGGCTCATTTAACAGTATGAATTTTCCCAATGTATCACAATTACAGGAACACCTGTGCTTCATAACTTTGTGCTGATCCACTGTGAAAATTCACAGTGTGTTTAGTAACCAAACCATCAATATGCTTTGTCTCCTACAGAGTGTGGATTGGGATGATGGCTTTAGTTCCTCCTTAAAAAAACCCCAAACAACCAAAACCAAACACCCAACAAACCAAAAACTGGGAGAAAATATAGCTGATGCTGGTGTTGTGGGCTGTGCTCACTCTTCCCACTATGACACATCTTTATTGTGGAAGATCTTCAGTCTTCCCTCACTGAAGGCTGGCAAACTCCAGTCATGGAAACTCAATACCTTTCTTTTTTTTGACTTTCTTCCATTGCCTGAGCATGGCACGAAGACCAGTTTGTGTTCATGACTCATTGCTTTCTTGAAAGTGTGTCAAATCCATTGTCACGTGGGTCAGGCACATTCAATATCACTCCATGTGCCTCTGCTAGACTGTCCTGGGGAGCCACCCCAACCTCGTGCCAAGGGATGGGCTTGGCCCATTCTCGGTGTGGTTTGTGCCCACTCATTCTGCCCAGCTTGGCTTGGCAAGGCTAGGCTAATTTCTACCAGCCTACTTAAGTTTCTTCAACTGATGGAAAAATTGATAAATGGCAATGTGAGACAAAGCTATGGTTTTATGCAAAAGATCGAGTAATATAATGGAATAACAATACTCAAGGCACTGCTTGAATAGGAGGAGTTTTGGGGAAAGGTTTTACGGGGATCTCTACTGAAAATAGCTCCAGCTGGTTTTCTGATTTCTCTTTTAGCCTGTTCTATAAAAGATAATTTGCTTTGTGTGTGGTGTTCTGGCCCAGAAAGGAGTCTGAGGCTTGGGAAGCAGGCTTCCACCATGATATGACCCAACACTGGTGGAAGGTGTTTTTGGTGATGCAGAGATGCTGCTGAGTGATTTAAACTGTTGTGGTGATGGGTAGAAACTGGCTATGATTCATTAAAATTTTTAACTGGGGAGATGGAGGCGAAAAATTTCTGCTTCCTGCTTTGAGTTTAGGTGAAAAATGGACTTTGTGATCCCATTTAACTGATATTTACATCATCTGGGCAATATTATCTGAGTCCTTGTCCTTCTGTTCCCACACCAAGTTGGCTGAAGATGGCAGTTTTCCCATCCATGGAAAACAGACTGTCTGGAGAATGAAGAAGATAAAATCATATCTGCTGTTGTCCCAGAGTGGAGCTGGGATGTGTCTAGGAGTCTGCAGTCTTGGCCATGCTCTCAAGCCACTCATTTTAAAGATAACCTAGATTAATCTCATCAGCTTTTAATGAGAATTGGGGATTTGTGTTTTCTGTGATGTGTCATCCTTGAAAACAAATCTTAGGTTTGTAAGCCACTTGAAATCTTGTGATATTGGGTAAAAAAATCCAACCCTTGATAGCTTCACATGTATATTTCCATTCTCTTTGTGAACTCTTACAAGTCTTTGTGCTGTATCTCCACTTTCATTGGTGTTTCTTTCCAATAGAAGCTCATCTTCCATTTGCAAGTTCCCATAATTCATGTTCCCAGTAAGCCAAATCCTGCCTTTCCCACCCTAATTTCAGTGAAGTTTCTATCATCAAGAAGACTGTGGCCTCCTGAGTTATTTTCCTGGATCCTTTCTGGATACTCCATGTGTTCTGTCCTTGAATGAACTCAGAGAAGGAGGTGCCCCTATTTTCCCTTTTCTGTGAGGCAGAATAATGCATATGGTGTGACACAGGTGTGTAGAGGGGTCTGCAAATTAATGTGCTTTGAGGTCCTTGGATTAAATTCACGTAAGTGAAAAACAGTTGAAAATCATTTTAGTGTCCCAGTGGGTCCGACATTCTTTTCTGCTCCCAGAAAGAGATTTTCTGTCTGCAAATCTCATGTTTCCAGAATTAGATTAGGAGTGTCAGATGTGAATTCTTGGGGCCTTCTGACCCAGATTAACCTTGGAGCAGAAAAATTTGATTGTGTAGTTGCAGGACCAGAAGAAAAATATACCCACAGTGGTCTATCACTGAATGCAGGAGGCTTTTATAGAGCACATTCAAGGGAGGGTGTTGAAGGTATCTGTAAGGTAAATGTAGAGAGACTCTGTGCCACAAGGATAGGCACTGTGGTCAGGAAAAATAATGTGAATTCAGGGTAAATTCACTGATTTTGAAGATCAGGGAGATTGTGGGTTTGGGTTTGTTTTTTTTGTTTGTTTGTTTGTTTTGTTTTTGTGTTTTTTGTTTTGTTTTTTCCATATAAAAGTCTCACCTTTCAATGATGGTACAAGACCATAATAAAAACTCTATTAATAAAGAGAGGAACCAAATGTATAAAAAGTATTTTATGACATGACTTTCCACTTCCTAAATAGCTAGTGGAAAAAGAAGTCCAAAAATGAGGATGGAGAGGTATCCCATGCCTGAGCCATAATCTGACCTGCTAGAGCTAAAAGCCATCACCAAGTTTTTGTGCTGTTTCTGGTCTGTGCTTGGACCTGTGGTTATAGAGAAGCCAAGGTGGTGGTGGAAGTCAGACTGCAAAACTTGAAGGAAATAATTTCTTACGAGATGTTCAAGAGCAAATATAGTATAAAACAGTGTCTCATAGGTATACTTGTTATGTTCTTGCCATCTGGAAATAATAATATGCACCTTCACTAGAGAGTTTTGGAGATATAGCTTGGTTGATTTCTTTCTTAACAAGGGTGGAGTTGTTTCTGAGATCAGGAACCATTTCACTGCTGTGAAATATCTATTTCTGTTAATCTGTTTACTCTGCTAAGTAATCAGAGCTGGATTCCATCAATAAATTACTGTTTTAATTTAGTATTTGCACTAAAATTGCGTTTATAAAGTCTTGGAGTTGAATCTGCAGCTTAATGCTCAGTCAGGATGGTGAACAGTTGGATTCAGCAGTGACTTAATTCGTGTCAAAGGAAGTTGGACCTGAGTGTGATATGGAAACTGGCTGCTGTTTGGACTGGTTGCTTGTTCATGAATGCACTCATGTTATTACATGTTCAGAAAAAAAGAAGGAAAGAAAGCAAAACAGGAGAACACTTAACGTTCCTAAAGTAGTTTCCTCAAATTTCTCTGCAAACAATGTAAAATAACAACCTAATAATTTTGTATCTTAATCATGTTCAGTAAAGAAGTCCTTTAGATAATTGGCACTGCCTCTGTACTAGGCCAAACTTTCTTTTAAGTTACAAATACTCACAAAAGGTTTACATTATAAGGAGCTGCTTTGGAGATGTGCAGATTTAGTTTGTAAGTACAAAGTGAACATGCAAATTGCCTTATCTTGTGGGATTCACAAACAACCATCATTCAGATTGATTTAATACATAGCTTTTTATCTTTAAAAGTGTTAATTAGAAAATAGGGACAGTTCTCTGAGCACTTAAGAGTAATAAATAGATCAAAACAGCATCCATGCTTCTGTGATGGAACTTCTGAAGACTTTATAAAGGGATTAAACCAATTGTCAAAAAGACCACAGTATACATATTTAATAGTGCTACCAAGCTACAATTACATTTTTAGGACTCTATTTGCTAAGCTTTTAAACACTCATTATAAAAAAAAAAAAGGAAAAAAAGGAGAGAGACAGGGGAATAAAAAGGATTTTCAGAACTTTTCCACATAACTCAGGATTGCTATGCCAGTAAGCTCTGCTCCAGGTCTGGATTGACACAGCTGTGTTCAAGACATCCTGGCTTTCATTTAGCATGAGAAGTTGTTCAACCATGTGAGAAAAAGTCCTTGTGTAGTTTGGTGGTCTGATTTTGCTCCACTGCAGCGTTCAGGGGTGGAGGGGAGATGCTACTAATGCATATCCTTGACCTGTCATGAGATAAAATTCACTCTTTTTAAGATTTAGAGATCTGTGTGCATTTAGTCACATCAGTAGTGTTCATTTAACTAGTATTTTCCTTTCATTCCAATCATATGCTTGTTCTGTATATTTATTTCTATATATTCCTATCCTTACCCAACAAGCTCAGACTAAAGGAAATCAAACCCACTAGCAATAATGAGTTGCAGTCTGACTATTTATCAGGTAAAACAGAGGGAACTGCAACTTGTCAAGCAAGCAATAAATAAGGCAGATGTCATAAAAAAATGAGAGAAACAGGTAAGGTCTTGAAATGTACTCAGGAAGTAAATAGTGTGAAGGACTAGAGGAAGAATTAACCTCAGCATCTACTTCTAAAAGTCTCATCTAAAATATGGCCCTGAAGGGGCTTTCAGAGATTCAGTGGGACCAGTTTCACCCCATGAGAGAACAGCTGTAATACTCCTTTCCCTGCTGCCATTTCCAAGTCACACCTATCAGCAGCATATAAAATCCACTACAGAAACGAGAGTAAAAATCCTCTTTTGTCTTTCCAGCCTGAGTAATGGTTTTGAATGTCCAGAATTTCTTTTTGCTTCTTATTTCCATATATCTGCATGCAGGTACTCATGTACTTTGGTTTCACAAATTTGCTTTTGATTTGCATAAACCACATAATTAAGTTTATAAGAACTATATGTTGATGTGGACAACTTCAGAGAGGGAAAAGTCTTGTGAATAATTTTTGTGATGCAGATGGAGGGAGAGTTTTTCCATCTACTATGTGCCATTTCAAAACTTATAGCACCTCAAGAAAATAGATATGACCCTTTATATTTGAATGCAAATACCCAGATATCTAGAATTTGGAAAGAAGTTTCAAATATATTCTGAGAGCAATTAGGAGAATCATTTATTTCCTGGATTGTAAGGGATATTTAGCATTTTTCATGGAAAGTTGCACATGTTTGAAGAGTCTTGCTGCATTTAAAGCATTTAATATTTCATCAGGATGAAATATACATTTAAAGTGTATTGCTTGGGAATTGGCAGAAAGGGAAACACAGTGAAAAGTGTTTAGCAGAGCTTTGGAAATGCTCTGGGAAGGAAACTTCACCACCTCTCTGGGCTGCCATTCCAGCACTGGATCACCCTCCTCATGGATAAGAATTTGCTGATGTCTGATCTGAACCTCCCAAGCTGCACTTTGTGTCCTGTGCCTCGTGTCCTGTTTGCTGCCTCCACACAGAAGAGTTTCCATCATTCGGGAGCAGTGGTTTGAGCTACAACTGGATTTTCCTCTAGTGTCCTTCTCCATGTATGGAACAGGCCCATCATCCCCAAGGTGCCCTTTTTGGTCCTGTTCTCCTGGCATCTGATGGATTTAGTCACCTCTTCCGGACCTTCCGTGTGTGTGGCACATCCCCATCCTGAGCAGAGAGGGGAGGACAACCTCCCTCTACCTCTTGCCATGCTCCTCCCCGTGTGGATCACTGTGGATTGTCCAGGGGCTCCTCCTACAGAAGGAAGAGGAAGGGGGAGGATGCAGGGAGGGACTTTCTCATTAACTTGTTTGATTTTCTGCATCATCCTGGCCTTGGGGGGCTGTGCAGTGGGTGAGCACTGGTGGAGCTGAGTGCAAGCACAGAAGAAGGCAGTTGCTGCTGTGAAGAGCTCAGTCTGCACATGTCACAGGAGGCAGCAGATGGCACAGGCTGACGAGATGGTATGAGAAGAGATGAGACAATATTTATAAACATGATAGACAGCAGTCTCAGTACATGAGTAGCCAAGACATTGTCAAGGTTTTTTTTCAGGCATCACAGGAGGGGTTTTGGAGCTGAGCTGAGCAGAGAAGTGATTTTGCAGCTGCTTGGATGGTCCCAGGTATGAAAGAGAGAATGGAGGTACTCAAGATAAAACAGAAATTTCATTCAAATCTGAATAATAAAGCATATTTATCAAGGTGGAGCTTGATAAAGTTCTGATTTGGATTAGAGGATTGCTGAGGATGGCAGGAGGTTGGGTTCAGGAAACCAACAAGCCCAGTTTTGGAGTATCTCAAAGGGTTTTTGGTGTGTGTGTGCTTGAGAGTGTGGAGAAATGTGAGCAGAAGAGAGAAAGCACCATGGAGCAATAGTCCCTCATTCAGAATCAGCCACAGCAGAGTAGAAGCCATGCCCTGGGCCCTCTCACCACTGAAGGTTCCAGCCCTTCTGGACAGTTTTTATCACCAACTCTGCCTTGTCAAGTGTACAGCACACTGGTATTTTCACCCATGTGAAAGTGCAGTGTCTGTTTTGTGTGCTCATGTTCAGTGGAATGGATTAGCTTGTGAAAACCTGCATCCTAATTCTGATGTAAATGTAACT
Organism: Parus major; assembly: GCF_001522545.3. Lineage (NCBI taxonomy): Eukaryota > Metazoa > Chordata > Aves > Passeriformes > Paridae > Parus > Parus major. Next base: position 33,878,915 of record NC_031776.1, on the reverse strand, counting down.
GTGTACTGGGTATTATGTAGCATTGGCTTTGAAGCTCTCTAATGTTTATTTCAAAGTAATAATAGCCTCAATAATGTTCAAAGAGCTGTTTGGTTTGGATATAAAATATATATTACATAAACTACTTTTGTAGTCATCAGTATATCTAACTTTTTTCAACTGTTATGTCTGGAGTTCATTTTCTTGAGCTTTCTTTATCTCAGTTCCTGATCATTGCTTTCTTTGCCAACCTGAAGCTTTGTTTTCTTTCACATTTGTGTCCTCCATTCATTGCACAGAAATGGAAGTAAAGTTTCAATGTTATTATTTTTTTGTTTGTTTGTTTCTTGGAGAACAAAAAAATGAGAAAATGCAGATAGTAGCAGAAAGATGGTGGGGGGGGAAAAAAGGATCTTGTGCAGGTATGAGTTAGTTTTAGTGACTTAGCCTGTTATGTTTCTATCACATCAGCATGAAGCAATGTGACCTAAGATGATGTATCAGAAGCTTTAAATGACTCATGACAATAGAAATGTTAGGATATCCTGGAAAGCTAGCTATCTGCACATTCATAACATCAACATTTGTAGCACAAATTCCAGCTTCCACAAGGTCTGTTTTTAATAAGATGAATTAATTCCGTCCCACTTCTAAGGGCAGAAGTTGCTTGTTCCTATTACTAGTCAACAACTCAACACCATTTTCACTAACACTGCAGAAGGAGAGAAACCTAGCACATTCTAATGAAAAGTGAACAATTGTTTGGAAACTTGATAATGTGCTATAATGCATTAGCTGAAGAGTGGGCAGAAGCTGTGTTAAGAGAATTGACCTTTCCATGCAACACGTTTGGAGAGATAGGGAGGAAGAAATACATCACTCACTAAGTAGAACAAGAAGCAGAACAGAAAAAGGTGGGATAGGAATTTTGACAAAAAGGACAAGATTAAATCATTTTTGGTAAGTTTTCAGATAAGAAACACCTACCTTTGGAAACATTTTATAACTAGATCATTAAGCAATCCTCCCATGATAGCTACTTCATATGATAGTGTTTTATTGTCTGCATCTAAGTATCAGAATACCAGTAATGTTTCACAGTTACATAATGCTTTTTTGCTTTTAATTTCACAATAAATAAGAGGTGGGTGAGTGACTTCAGAGGGCTTTGAGTTTCCTATCACTCCTTTTCACAAATCTCCTTTATTCCTTTGCCCTTGTCTTCAGATGCTTTGTCCACCCTTAAACCAGTCAGAACAAATGACATCATAGATAGCAAAGACCAGTGACTAACACTAAGTGATAGCTAAATTCATCAATAAACCTTTCTAAGCTCCTTGGTCACCCAGGAAACTGAAAAACGGGCAGTGGAGGTGACCCAGGTAATTTCAGAACTCAAGTTTTATTTAATTAATGCAACTGCAGAAATTAGTAATGCAACCATTAGCTGTGGCTTCTTAACTTTCATATCTAATGCAGTTAAATATAAAATATATCCTCTTATTTTCAGTTTCCAGTTTATCACGTGTTCTTGAGCTAGAGATGCATTTCCTGCACAGTAGCTGTGGCAGGGAGAAGCTGATGGAGATGATGGTCAGGGGTTTGGCGTGGGGAATGGAGAATGTGTCTGACCTTGGCTTGGACTTCCTTCCCTGATGTCCCATTGCAGGCTCTTGCATGGCTTTGCTGTATCCAGAACTGGAGCTGAGAGGGCTCGTGGGGAACCATTTGAATCACAGCTCAGGAGCTGATAGTGGGGATGTGATCAGGAGCAGCTCCACAGGCATGCTGGAATAGCAGGATGGCTTTCTGCTCATTCCTAAATCCGCTGGGATTTGGAGATGCAAGTGGGATGTATCATTGCCTTGGTTGAGGGTTTAGCAATGTGTGGTTGGAAAAGTCAGTATTCAGCCAAGGATTTCAACCAGGAAGGAAATAGTTGGGAATGTTGATATCCACTTTATTGTTTCTGTGTCTCAGAGTTAATATCAAGAAAGATAAATGTGCCATTTCCCCCTTCAGTCTGCCAGGCCATCCCTTTTTTGCAAGACAACGAGGACAGCCCTTTTTCATATCTAGACCACTAGCAGGGTCTGCAGTTCAGTGCTTAAGGAGAAGTGAAGTTTCTAATTTATAATCCTTCTGCAAGCTTCCACAGCAAATTCCAGGGTTACAGAACTGCAGAATTCACAAGGGCCCACACAGTTTTAGGTCACTTAGTTCAGGAAGCATTTAAATCTCCACAGAGTGTGGATAGCCATAGGGCCATATCCAGTTACATTCCATGATGCCTCCCTGTCTGATTTTTGGTTACGTGAGTTTTTCCTGCATGGGTGAATATGACTTTTTTAGGTTTATTCAAACCTGAAACTCAGGGAAAGTGAACAAAAAAGCAAAAGAAATTGTACAATCCTCCCTAAAGTGAAACTGCTGCTGAGTGCCTGTGGCCAAAACAGCCTTCTCCTTCCAGTTCATCAAGGACAACCTGTCCTAGTGCCATGCCAACATTTCCTGCTTTCCATCACATCTCTTGGGAAAGCCCCATAAGCAGTGACCTTGTGACTAAATGCCTGCCAGATCTGCTTTCTGGCAAAAACAGCTGCTACTCTTGGCACATTCAAATGCCTGTTCAAATTTTAGGAACTCCTCTATGAGGTGTTCATTTTATTTCCCTTGAACAGGAAAGCATTTCTCTAATACAGAGAAAGACTGTGGACCATGGAATTGCGAAATATAACTGGAGACACTGGTGGGAATGAGATGCTTTTTCAGCATGGGCTGTCATTCTGCATGCATTCCTGATCATTGAAATTTTCTTTTAAAAGAAAAATGTCATTATTCATGTCACCAGGAATTAATTCATTGCAGTTGAAAATGCATTTGGAAATTAAAGGCTGTATATCCATAAAGCTCTGCATTTACTCCATCCTTTTGGCTACCAGCTTATGTCCTCAAGGTCTGGAAATATTAAGGGCCAAATATGAAATTCTCTATTTAGAATATTTAACATTGTACATGGACAATTAATGGGAATTTGAAAAGTGTTAATGCAGGTGTAATATTCTGTAGTGGTGTGATTCTCACATTATGAGTATTTTAATGTAGTTTGTGGGGTTTTTGGATAGTTCACAATACCAGGCAAAGCTTGTTACCCCACCCAGAACATCCTGTTTGGATTTATATTATTTGCTTCCTGGCAGTGAGTGATTTGAAAACCACTTTCAGTGCCATACTGGCACATAATTGCACTGGAAAACGTGGCCTCAGTTTCTTGAAATCTAATTTGGGAATTGTCATCAAGCTGCTTTTATAAGAGACAACTTTGAGAGTGTGTGAACACACCTCAGACCCTGCCTTGCACCTGGGACTTGGGAAGGAGCAAAATCCACCAGCCCTTCCCATCAAATGGGATCAGCAGGCAACAAACACCAAGATATTCACAGCATGAATTCTGATAAAGTATCCCTGGGTTGGCAGGTGGGCTTTAAAGATGTATAAATGTCCCACATCCAGATACAGGTGCTTGGAGGTGACAGGTTTTTATCCCCATGTCACCACACAGCTTTTCTATACAGATCATGGGCAACTCCTTTCTTACATCTGCAGGTGTAAAAATCAGATTTGTCTTTCCAGAACAAATGATCTATAAATTAAACAACTGATTTAAAACTACAAAAATGATGAAACAGCAGTTCCACAGACTAAAAAATAATTGGCACCAGAAAGTTAATCAAAGAACTAATGCCTGACATTACAATTTATTTTTTTACATAGTTAAATGTTTGAGTTTTCTGTTCTGGGTGGATGTTTAAACAGTAGGGAGATTTATTGAGGAATGTTATGACTTTGGTGCAGGCCAGCAGTGGACATGCCTTTGGTATTAATATTATTTAACATAATGTAATTGCATTAATGCTGGCTAAGTGTATTCCTGTTGAAAACTTGTATTGATTGTTAATAGTGAAGCTGCAGCCTTTTAACACCAACTGTTGATGCATTGTCTGTGGAAGTTCAGAGTCTTAAGGGCAAGGGTAATTTATACTTGCCAAATCACTTAGAGAAAATTCCAAGTACGTTCAAATTTGCATATTCAGATATATAGAGGGTAATTAGGGATAGGCTCAATATTTGCCTTTAAATCACAAACTTGGAATGAACTGAGACTTTCTGATTGGAAGCAAATAATGAAGAGTAACTCAGTCCCCCTCAAGTCGTGATAAAACACTTTATGGTCTCTTAACATCTCAAGTTTGAGGAGGAAAAGAACCCAAATCCTCAGGTCTCATACTGGTTCACAACCTCGCAAAAGGTTCCCCAGCTGTGTTTCTAAGTCAATAAAGGGAAAGTTGTCTCTGAAGAAGCCTGTCAAATTTAGCAGAATGAAACCTATAGGATGGTGTTGCTATTAATGAGGTTCTGTTGCTCTAAAAAGTACACAGGGATCTCACAGTATAAAAGTTAACTGAGTTTAATTTAACAGATTTTTTTATAAGTTTGGAAAAAATAAACAATAAAATATGCATACCATGTCAGTGAATAAAAATTAGGACAAGAAAGTTTAATTAAACATTTGATATTCAATGTCAAAGCTTATAAATTATTTTTTTTACATATATGAATATTTGAGTGGTTTTTGCAGAACCATTCAGATTCTTCATCACTTGAGAAACTCTACTTACCTGCTTTGCTTTAGTGAAATAACGTGAAAGTGCAGCTTATCAGTGCCTTGCCTTGAATCCTGTAGCCTGTAAGATTTTCCAGTAAAAGCAGTGAATGAAAAAGTGGAATTGCTGTAATGTCCTTGTGCTGTATGCTCTGGCTCTGCTGTTTCACTCTTATCTGCCTTTATTCTGGGACACCCATAAGATTCACCTCTGAACGTGCAGAATAATGGTTTATTTTTTATGCTTGCTCTGGTTTCATTAATTTGTGGATTAACTGAGGAGGAGAAGCAATTGCACTTGTACCCCCTTCGAGTGACATTTGGTTCCTTCTATTTTTCCTCATTTCCCTAATATTTGCTGTTCTTTATACATTCCTTCTCTTGCCTTTTCTTTTCTCATTTCTCAGCCTCTTCTCCTCTCCCAGGACTGCATTTTGACACCCTTAAGCAGTGAATTGCTCTTTGCTTACTGTAGTATTCACATCAATCTTGTGCCCGTGGCTCTGGCCCTTATTCCTCATTCCATAATAGTTTCCCTTCACCCCCCACCTCTTCTCTCTTATCTGTCTTGTAGGAGAATAATGTCTTTCAAAACTTTGGTGAGTGGGAATAGCAGTGTCTGTGAATATTTATTTGCTGTATAAATACTCCAAAGCTTATTCTTCATCGTGGCCACCCACTTTGCTGCGTGTTCCCAGAGCATCCCATGTTATTTTTCTGTGCAATGAAACCTCACATGTTTTGCTAATTTGGGAAAGATATGCTCAGGTTGTTGACATTTTCATCTGACTTTTGTAAAAATGTAAAAAAGAGTGTCCTCCTATGCCACTTAAAAGTAGGAGGGGAGAAATTCTCTCCTTGAGAGAATTGAATGTTGGATTCTAATTTCTCTTGCCCAAATTGCACAAATCTTGCATGACCTCTGTGAGATGTTTGTTCCCTGGACTGGCTCACATACTTTAAGTGAATATCCAAGAGATCCTTCTTAGAGGGTTTCCAGGAAGCAGCCTTGCTGATGGACTGCACCCCCCACTTAGGGACAAGGGCTTTTTTAGCTTTCCCACTTTGTAGCCTTTCCATGTGGTGTAAAGGGTCTGCAGTGAGAAATATGCCAGTAACTGTATCTGCCTTGGCCTTGCTCCACAGAAGTGCATGTGCACAAACTCCTCTTTAAGCACGTGAGGATTGGGAAATTCGGTGGGACTATTCCTAGGCTTAAAATTAAGCTTGCTATACTTAAAGGCTACAGTGATGCTTTACATCTGGCTTTCAGCCAGCATCCTGAATATTGCTCATTGATCCTATTGCTGGAAACCAGCCACAAAAATTATTATTTTGGTTTTTTTTGTTTTTTTTTTAAAAATTGATTTCCTAAAAAGACACTGTGAAACCCATTCAAAATAACATTCAGTCATTTGACACGTTGGTGTCTGCTTTGCACTAATGAACTCCTACATTTAATTCGGTCTTGTCAGGACACAGTGTCTCCAGAAACTTGAAGTTTAATAGAGATGAAGCAATTTTTTTTGGTGTAACTGTGAGTAGGAAGTTATCATCAATCTCATCTTCTTTGAGCATAACTTACAAGGTCTTTCTAATCTGATCAGCTTTCTTGAACACAGTGTGTTGATGACTTGCTTCAAGTCATTCATGTGGAGATATTATACCTACTACATATGATAAAACAATATAAGGCAGATCAACTGCTTATAATCTAATTAGTTTGGTCTTTTCATTTACAGTTATGCCCCAAGTACAGCTGTGCAAAATTCACATAATTTGTTTCACAGAATTTTACACATTTTTCTTTTTGTTTTGTTTAGCTTTATAACTCTGAGATTTCAGCTTCATTTGCAGCTTCAGTGAAATTGCCAGTCCCACCTCCAAAGCATATGAAATCTGATATAGGGTGTTTTTCCTAAGTCTGAACTATTTTCAGGGAGTAAATGAAACCATTTAAAGTCAAAACTTACAGTAAATTCTTTGCTGCAAATTTTCATGAGAAAATGCCAAGTGGCTCCAGTTTCACTCCAGATGTTATAGGTACTTTTGTTTGGGAATGGAACTGACTCAAAACTGTGGGATCAGGGTTTTTCATGAGCTGTCACTGCCTCAAGTACCACCAATACATTGCAGATTAAGAGACCTTTCTTGATTCAAGTATCCCAGCCTCTACTCAGTTCATCTGTGGAACCTCAGCCTAAAAGTAATTTGTTTCCTTATGTTTCCTTATGTTTTCCTTTGGATTTAGGGATTTTTAGAACATTAAAAATATTTATAAGCATTTTGTAATGATTATTGCTTGCATAGATCTTAGTATGAAGTCATATCAATGCATGACTATGTCTTCAGCTTGAAATATGCAGGATACCTGTGGTGGACTCTAGGAAAGACAGTCAGCCTTGTGGTATGAATGTCCTTGGGAAAACCCTGTGGAGAAATCAAAACAATATCTTTTACAAAGATATTCCTTTTTGGAAGACTCCAAATGCACAAACCCTTCTCAGTTGCTTTGTTTTTTCACAAGCAAGTGGGTCAGAAGAGAGAAATACCAAATTCTCTCTGCACACAGGACAATGTCAGAGTGCACTTCTGCATCGTTTCTGAGCTAAATCTAATCCACTCCAGTTGATTTATTTAAGTTTCACATAGATAAAAATAGAAAATACTATTAATTTTTAGCAAATCTCTTTATATGTAAATGAGTGACTGGAAGATAGGGCCTAAATTTCTTGCTGGAGTACATGAAGGATAGATTTGTTCATCATGTTTCCATCTATCTTTGGCAGGGAATACTTTGGCTAAATTTAAAGGGTAATAAGAGGGTTGTAGCAGAATAAATTGTTTTACTTAGATTTCAGATCTGAAAGTGGGTATTTTACAATCCGTGTATTTATATCTGATGCTTGAATAACATAGCTTATATTACTCTTACCCTTCCCTGAAGTGAATGCTTTGAAAATAATATTCTGGCAAATAGTTCCCTTTTTCTCCCCCTTCTTTTTTACCTTGTCCTCTCTGTAGCTGCCTCATGTGTAACAAGCAGAACAAGAGAACTGCCAAGGCTTGCATAAACCATGTTTATTGCTTTGTGGTTTAATTTCTTAGGAAAGCAGGAAGTAATTTTTAAAATAGATATTACAGCCAGTGGATGTGTTTTATTGGATAACACCAATATTAAGAAATAGAGATTTGAGAGTCTCAAATTACAATGCTTTTACTATTTTTTAATGTATTGGTACTGGTGGTGAATTGCCTTAACATTGTCAATATAATTTATTTAGGATTCTTTGAACGTTTGCTTTAGCTGTTAACATCAGAATAGGAATGTGTAAATTCTATTTGCACTAACAATAAATTCACCCTTGTTGCTATTGCAATGTATTGATCTGATTTCTGGAGCTTACCTGGATCGCTGGAAGGACTCTGAGTTCTCCCTCTTCCATAGCCAAAGTTATGATTAGGCTTTATGTTGACTCCTAATCCAGCAGTGGGCTGAACAATTTATTCTTTTACTCAAGTTCTATATTCTACTTGTTGTCTTTTCTGGCAGTAATTTGTTGAAATCTTGCAGTTAGGTTGTATGTAACCTTTAATTCAGCCTTTTTTAGCACTTTTCTTTGCCAATAAGGAGTTCTGATATTTTCTATATGACTCATACCCCAACAGAAAAACAAAATTATTTCCTCAGTACTCCAGAGCTGTCATTGACACCTGAGTTATACATACTGTGCAACCTTCAACTCTCACTTCACAGGTTAGAAAAAAATTAGGTTTTTGGGTGTTATTAACATTATTATGGCTACAAGGACATATATATGTGTGAATCCTTACAGGCTAAACTTGCTTTTCTCCCTCTTTCCCTTTTGCTCCTTCTCTGTGTTTCACTGCCTGTTTTGTCCCTGTCATATAATCCCATCAGGGTAAATTAATCATGTCACTTTTAGTTTAAATAATAAAGGGCATCTCCTTATCCTCTCCTAGTACATTTGGTAGTGGACTAATTTAATACTGTGATTGCACTCAGTAAGCAATTTTGTTTTCATATTGAGGTGCAGTGTGTGTGTGTAAGAATATAATTCCAGAAGTTTTGGCCTGCCTGGATCAGGACACAGCTGAATAATGGAAGGGTATCTGCTGTACAACATGCTCCTGAAAATCAGCTTGTAATGCTCTATTGGCAAACGTGTTTTGCAGTTTTTGGGAGGACTTTCCAGCCCTTTTTAAAAAGGGGAGGCTCAGGCTGCAGGTTTGGGTTGTCTGACCCTTTTTCAGATGCCTTTTGTTTCATTTTGCAAGGAACAGCTCCAAATTCCTTTGAACTTCAGTACTGCCATAGACTGGGATGGGCCAAGGCTGGAACAACATTCAGCAATCGAAAAATTGCAAACTAATACAAAGTATTTTTGGAAAAAAATACATATGCAGGCAGCCAGTAGGATTTTGCTGCACACATTGGGGCCACTTTATTTGGCCTGAAATACAGTATGAATTGAAAACAAAACTATTGTGCTTTTGATTAACTGCAGTACAGAGCCTCTCATTTTGAAACCAAACTGCTGCAGGGATGAGCCCTTAGACAAATGTTGACCCATTGTGTGGCTGTTTAACCCCCTTCCCAAGTTCACTTGTCAATTCATAGCTTCAATTCAGCAAATGGCTAATGGGATTGATAAAGCATGGAAGCAGAGCTGTGGTGTTTTAATCAGTCTCCAAAGCTGTTTATTGGGAGCATGCACCGGAGCTGGAGAGACTGTTGATATTTTTAGAGCCAGTCAAAAACTGCAAGAAAAATGTCATGTCTATTTGCTCGGATTTTTAAATGAATTTATTTTGGCTGTACTTTCACTTCTTTTATATGCCATGGAGAGTCACAGATCCTGGCTGCTCTGCAGTAAGTTAACCTATTCTGTAATTGTCATCTTGCCATGGGAACCTGCAAGCCAAGTCACGAGCTTTCAAGGCTGCCTGGAAGGTGCAGAGTGCTAAAATAAACTCCCATTCTGAAGTTCACAGGCTGTAACAGCCGCTGTGCACTGCCCACATACCTGTACCTGCCGTGTGAACAGTGTCCCTTTGCTATTCCAACTGGAAACCCACCAGTGGAAATCCAACATCCCACCCATCTACTTGGGTGAAAGATTACAACCAGAGTGGCACAGAATAGGTAGATTTCTGGTTTGTGCTCTCACTTGGATAAATATGTGATGCAGGTGCTGGACCTCGTCCATGAGAATGTGTTTGTAAACATGAAGTTGGAATTCCATCTCTTTTCTTCTCACCCTTAGGTGTCCATTGCAAAGATGAGCTAAGGGGAAAATTTTTCATCCTGTACTGCTTGTCACAAGGTATCTATAAATCCATGATTCTCCTCATTTCAAAATATGGCCAATCAGACAGAAAAGGAATATGCTCTAACCATAGAATGGTTAGGCTCAGGAGGCACCAGTTATTTAATTCCATGTTGTTTGATCATCATTGAAACCACTAAAGAAGTCACCTTTTGAACAAATTGTCTTCAGCCACCTGACAGCAGTTTGTGTGTGAGTCTAGACAATTTTACTGCAATTCCTCAAAAGTCATCCACAATAATGTGCCAGATTTAACTCAAAAGGAAGGGCTGGCATGGTAATTATGCCTCCCCATGCACTGCCCAGCTCCTCAG
>NC_031776.1:33821108-33863608 GCF_001522545.3 Parus major | reverse complement strand
TATTGATAAGGAGCTTAGGGAAGTCCCATTCAGTCCAGAATATATTCCTCTTTTTGTTCTCCTGTCTGTCTCGGTTTGCAATCCCGGTCTCTTTGTACAGAAATCCTTTATGTTGCACCTCAAAATTCTGTGCAAGTACTCTGCTCATTTAACTTGGAGCAAGGGAGCTGTAGAGCAGAAAGGGCTGGAGTATGCATGGGGCCATGGGCCTATTTAAATATAGCTGGGACACCTGGAGAATGTTCGAAAAATTTCTTTTAAAGAATCTTTTATATTGTTCTTCTTTCAGTGCAGCTGGGGTCTGTGGGGATCAGGGGATTATTTTTGATACCTGTCTAAAAGAGTTATGTCTACACTGATTTCCATCCCTTGCTACTAATTAACCTTATTGTATACAGGAAACAGTCTATTTAATACCTGCATTCTTTCTGTAATGCCAAGTAAAATGAAATCTAGTGTGAAATCTAGTTAGCATTTGCCTTTTTGAAGTCATTTTTGAGTTTCCAGTCCGGGTGACTGTGACCTCAAAACTGAAAGCTATAAAAATGGTCCCGATTTCTGCTCAATGGGAGTTTCTTGAAGATTCCCTGTTCACCTGGACTTGCACGTGTAGTAAATTGCCCATCTTGGTGCTTAACAGTGTTTTCCCAGGAACCATCTATTTTTTTGGGTCACTCAGAGCCCTGCAAAGCACATGTGTTCCTCCCAGGCAAAAGAGTCTCCTCCTTCCTGCTGGAAAGATCACACTTCGACTGTTTCAGTGTACAGAGACTTATAAAAAATTTAAATAGCAATGGTAAAACCAGATCCATTAAGGAGTACAAGGAATGATGATTTAAAAATGTCACCAGCAAAGGCATGGAATGGTGAGGGGTGGCGAGAGGAACTTAAAATGGAGGGAAAAAATTGTGCTATATTTTAAAAGAGTTTTAAATCCTGCTGAACAGCACTGGAATTGATCCTGTCTGCTCCAACATGCAGAGAGAGGTGTTGTTACTGTACAGAATGAGTTTTGAAAAGAATATTCACTAACGTGGATTATTTTTCATGCATTTGATGAGGAAATGCTGCCCTGGATGTTGAAAGGTTGAGGCAAGCCCTGTGGTCCTCTGTGCTTTCTCTGCAAGACTCCCAGGGCATCCCTGATGTCCCAAAGACTGAGCAGGATTTTTACAGGAGGTTGGTTCAATTCCTTGAAGAGGACTCGGGTCAGGTGGCTGGGTCACTCTCTTGGGGACAGGCCAGCTGCATGAGCTTGGCAGACTTTAACAACAAAATCCTGAAGAAAGGGACATAATTTAATACTACATTTTCTTCATTTAATACCAAATGATGATATCAAGAACAAAGCTAGTCAAAGCAAAGGACAAGAAGGAAAATAAAATAAAATTTTAATACTGACTGTGCATCAGTACTGACAGCATAGATACTAAAGAAAGGTTGGAAGTGCTGGTTTGATTTATTTGTAAGTATTAAAGCTCAGTGGAAGCACCAGAGGAATAGGACATTGGTATCATTAGTTATGATCTATTTGGAAAGAGGGAGAAGCATTGTTTTCATTCCTGCTGGGGCTTGTCAGGCAGCTTGGCTGTTGGAAATTGGGCTTGATGGCAGAAATGTAGGCTTATGGGCTTGAAGTACTGGGTGTTTGTGGGTGTCCATCCCTATGGCTAAGTGGCCACAGTGGGGATCCAAGATTTGGTTTCAGGAGCCTGAAAGGTGCCCCTGGATCCCTCTGTAAAACTACTCCTCGAGGAATGGGAGAGAATTTTTCTCATTTGCTGTTTTCCTTCCATTTCATGTATTTTATACTTATTTTGGTCAATAAAGCAATGTTCATTTGCGCTTTACACCACTCTCCAGAAAACACATTTCTTTGTGCAGCCTTTCCAAAAACAACAGAAATAATCTGACTTAAGTAGAAAAGATTTTTATTTTTTTTCTTCTGCCTTTCCTACTAAGCTCCTCTGCAAAACAGCTAGAAATTTTCATTTTCAAAACATTAGTACAGCAAATTGCCATCTTTCTGTGCACGGCATTCTCTATGTACTCATCATCTGAATGATTCCAGATCACTCTCTGGCAGCGTGAATCACAGCATGCCCTCATGCCTGCCTCTTTTTCAATTATATCTAAGAGGAAGACTGCTGGAGACCCATTTTTTCATCTTGCACGGGACCCCAAAAGTGCCAGATCTCATTTCAATATAATATTATGACAGTATGATAAAATGGATGTTAACAGGACACTGACTAATATGGTCCATAGAGAAATGATAGAACAATACAATATTGGGCAGATTGTATTACTAATGTACATTATAAGGACACAAAATTGTCTTAATAAACAGGGTTCTAAGATTTAATCCTTACATCCTATGATCCTACTTAGTGTTCTAAGACATTTTGCAGCACTGCTGAAATTTTTTTGCCTTCTTAAATGAAATATACATTTTTATTTTAGCAGAGAGCTGCCTATATCACTCCCAATTTACTAATGAAACTTGGCATTCAAATGACTCATCAGCACGTACTGCAAGGCATAAAAATAGATTAATGTGGCATACGTTTCTTTACCCATAAAAACGCACCTTCATATAATCTCGGCGCTGTCTTATTCAACAGAAAGTATGTCATTTCCTTCCCCTAGCAGGTCGAGTTAAAAATGAGCTAAATGTGTGAGAAAGCCATTACTGCACTAATGAAAAGCTCGATACCGTTTGAATTTTTCATCATGGGATATTTGTTCTGTAGCACACAGCACTAATATTTACTGTCACCGGTACAGTATGCACGGTAATTAAGTTACAGTCATCAACGGGGTGGATGTTAAGCAAAGATGTTTCTGTGTGAGCTCGGATCTCTTTCACACGCATTCTGCAGGATCATAGGATCACAGAATGGTTTGGGGTGGAAAGGGTCTTGAAGCTTGTCTTGTTCCACCCCAGTTTCCATGGGCAGGGACATCTCCCACTATCCCAGGCTGCTCCAAGCCACATCCAGCCTGGCCTTGGACACTTCCAGGGATCCAGGGGCAGCCACAGCTTCTCTGGGCACCCTGTGCCAGGGCCTGCCCACCCTCACAGCCAGGAAGAATTCCCTCCCAGTATCCCACCTAACATGAGACAACACTTGAAGTATTTCCAGGTTTGGTTGACGAAGAGGAGAGAAAAAGAGTTAAAAAGGATTTTGACATCTGGTCTATGCTCTGTGTCAGTCTCTCCATGTGCTCCTCAGACCAGAAGGATGGTAAAAGCCACCTCAGGACCTTACTGGCTGAACAGTGACTGTGAAAGGGAAATCAGTACCACAGTGACTGGGTTTTTTTTTTTTTTCCTAGAAGATGGACCAAGGTTGAAAAATTTTGCGCTTACCAAAATCGTTATCCTCATTCAGATCATGGACACTGATGTCACCTGCATCATCTGTGGTGGCAGGATGGTGCTGAGGGGTCTCTTTGTTCACGGGGTGTCTGGCTACCCCCCTTTCTCTCTCATCTTTTCCCTTATTAATTCCAGAAATCATTGGAGGAACAGATGGAATTCTGGCTATAGTAACAACATAGCATGAGCTTCAAGAGCAGGAATAGCTTTTTCATCAAGCTCCAGTCTAAGGTTTTCAGGAGACTTCTTCCCATAAGCACAGTCTCTTTGGAGGGTATCAGAATATTTGCAATGCTCCAAATTTCCAAAACGATCCAGCTTTTTCCTGCCAAACTGTCTATCCATTTAGACAGAGTCCTCCCATGCTCCTTTACCTCCCACCACCTGGTGACACCTGCCACATCTGGGCTAGTTTTGTCACAGTCTGGCCGCAGGTTCCTGGAGATAATTGTGAGAAACATCTGCTACTGTCCATGTTGTACCTCTGATTTCAGAGCAGTGCAAGGTGTAGCTTTGAATAAGTAAATCAGAGTTGCATTCAGAGCTGTCCAGGAACCTCTGGCATGTTTGTGTTCAGATGAACTTTTGACAAATCCCACAACTTCCTCACCATTAGGTGGGCACAGAAAGTCCTGAACTTGACTGAGAGGTGTCTGTCCCCTGCACTTCTGGAGTCAGCCAGTCCAAAGGGAGCAGTTTCCAACAGCACAACGATTTGCCTCCCCACCACATTATGCTTGGCAAGTGGCCTGAGACAGATGTACACTTGCTTCTTAATTAGACAGCTTTTTCCTTTCTATCCAGTGAGTTTTCCTGGTTTCTTTCACTGGAGAGTGTCCATAGGAAAGGCAAGAAGCACAGCTTGTGACCCCTGCAGCCTTGCAAAGTGCATTTGAATAAGGCAGAAAAAGGCATCCAAGCTGGTATACAAGTGACAGATTCCTTCTGCACTTGGGCATGTTTGGGGTCAAATGTTCCAGTTCTTCTATGAATGAATCCCCAGCCATACAGGTAAGAAAAGAATTAGAAAGGTTTTAGCCATCACAGGGTAAAATCTAATCTGTTAGAAACTATTTGGGATATAAAGCAATTAAAACCTTATGTGAGTGAATAGAAATTTCTTCATACTGGAAAGGTTTTTTAGTGCCAGAGAAGAGCCTGTAGACCCTTTGGCCATGGATCTCAAGGTTCACCTCGCATCACTACTTCCTCCAAAGAAATGTTTTCATAACAAGCACCTACTGATGATCTTAGGGATAAGTGGCATTACTTCTGAGGTGGAGCACTCCTCTTTCTCAGCTTCTAAGAACATCACAGATTTCTCTAGCAGCATCTATTTCCATAATATTTTCAGGTAGGCTATCCATAAAACAAAATGTAACTGTTGTTCTGTAATAGGCCTGGTAGTGTACATTGGCAGAAAATGGAAGAGGAAGATTACTCTAGATGCTCTTTCCCTTCATAGAATAGAATCATAGGATGGTTTGGGTTGGAATGGATCTTAAGGATCATATTGTTCCAACACTCCATGCCTTAATTCATCCCATGTCTCTCTTTCCCCCTGCCATATTTGCCTAGCTTTATGAAAGCCATTTGGGATGAGAAACTGGTTTACTGAGGGCCTGTACTGTAGGAACAGCATTTCCAAAGAGGTCTCAATTATCTGAAACACAGGCTCTGTGTGAGGGAAAAATATATCATGGTAAAGAGAGTAAATAAAGAGGGTAAAATGCCTCTGGAGGATGACCATTCCCTGGACCTAATCATCTGATGTGGGCCAGACCTGCAGGTCTGGACACACTCGCGTTGAAGGTACATAGAGGAGACTCATTTGACTAATTTGTCTCTTTTATCCATTCATGAGGCATCTACTTGACAAAAAAAGGCTGACTAAAATCAGGAAAAATATTAATTTGCTGTGTCAGAGTTGTTCTGTTTCTTCCAGAATGTGAAAAAAGTGGCCCCTGTCCTCTGTCTCCTTTCTTACGCCGTGTCCAGCAGTCTCAGACGTGGAGTAACATCTTTTTCAGCTTTTGCTGAGTCTGCCAAAGCCACTTAAAATACCCACCTTTTCAACCTATTAGCTGGAGCTGATGTACTCCATGATAAACTGTGGGGAACCTGGAGGGCTTTTTCCCCATGCCATCAGTGCTCTGATGTAAGAAACACACCCAGGAAAGGAGAACACAGACCCAGAAAATGCACCAGGTCTCAATTCATCCTCTTGTGTTTCAGGGAGGGTGTTGAATTGTCCAGTCAAGGAAATGTTTTGATTTTCAAAACCATTCCTTTTTTTTTTTTTTTTTTTTTTAATCCCCCCCCTTGTTTTGGGAAATGAGAAAAATATATAAAAGCAAGTTATTAATAAAACATCTATTATGCCCATGGGACAGAGGTCCTTCCGTATTGTTCAGATGGCATGTTTATTGTTGACATCTCTCTTTTCTCTGAGTATGCACAGAACCCTGAAATCCTTTTACATTTTTAATAAGATTATTTCTTTTTTTCAATCTAGTGCAAGAAAACCGCATCTGCAATATGCATAATACTCTCAAAAACTGCAGCATCAGAGGGAAAGCACTGCCAGTGTTTTTGGCTATGTGCACTTCAAAGAGACACAATGTGAAAAAGAATAGTACTGGAGGTCTCAGGAAGGTGCTCGTGTTTTGCATCTTAGGGTGTGTTAGTTTAAGGTAGTTGCCTTATTTTTCAGTTCTCACATTTGAGGTAAAGCACATCATAAACACAAGAGGGGATTTGATTTGTTTTCTGACCAACAATGCTCCATAAATCTGGAATAACCGATGTTATTGTGTTGCTTTGTCTGAACTTGGTGTCCTATGGAGCAAGGTGATCCCCAGCTCTATGTTCCTGCAGCAATGGGTGGTCTGGGGGTGGTGGGATCTGTGATTCTGTGAAAATGTGGGTTTCCAGCTGAAAAACAAGAGCCTGCACAGCATCACCAGTGTGCATCACCATCAGTGTGTGGGGATTCAGCCTCGCACCGCAGCTGTGCTGAGGGAGCTGATTGTGCAGGATCCTGCCTTGCAGTAGATTCCAAGTCCACGTCCCTGAGCTCGTGTTTGAAATTTGCAACAAAGGGCAGGAGCAGTCACTGCTCGTGTCCTGTGGGTAAAGGGCTGCAAGGGGCCCAGGAACCAAGATAAGAGGGGTCCAGGCAGGTATCAGAAAGCCAGGGTTTTGTGGCTGAAGCTGCTGATGGAAATTTGGAGAGCTGCAAGGTGAAGTAGCCACAAGGGAGAAAACAGCAGTACTGGCACATTCTCTGTATAGACAAAAATAGCATTTAATTCCTCAAATTCCCTTGTGAACCTGGTCCAGGCAATAAGGACAGTTCAGTTCTTCAGTGCAGAGCAGAAATCAGATACAAACAAGCAGCTTGATTCTTTTAAGGGCTGTAAGGAGTTCAATAATGAAAATATTAAGGAACCTTCCCCCTTGGATGCTTAAGAGCTTTGTTCTAAGAGGCAGAATAGATACACAGAGCATCCAGTGAAAGACACAGCAAGTTATAAGAGGTGTGGCAGATCTTCCATTTGAGGGAAGGTTAAATTGATTAAGAGACAAATGAGAGGTGATGTGTTAGTGGTATATAGGAGAGTGAATTGCCAGGAGAGGTCAGTCAGATGATCCTATTTAGCCTTTCCCATAAATCAAGAGCGAGCAGAGTGCTATACAATGGTACTAAAAGCTAATGAATTTAAAAGTGATACAAGTAAAATATTTTCTTACATGGTGCATAATTAACCTGGGAAATTCATCAGATACCATTAAGACAAAGAGCCTAGCAGGATTAAAAATGGATAATAAGTGACAGAAACTACATAAAGATAGAAATGTATACAGGGTGTTCAGCCATTTATTTAAAACCATTTACTGCCTGGGGCTGAAAAGAAACATCCCCTGTGGGAAAGCTTGACATAACACTGGACTTTTTCTACTTTTTTTTACTTCAGTGGGCAGGCTGGAGCCTGAGCAATGGACTGGTCAAACCCCTTTCAGTATGGTCACTTTAATTTTGAGAGCAGAGGACACACCACCACCTACCCAAAATTGCAACCTAAAAATTATCTTAAAACTTCTGAGCTGCTTCTTTGAAAGCTTCTGAGCTTTGACACAATATAGAAATCACTGGTGGAGAGGTGGTTGTTCCCTTTGTCCACCAGAAATGTAGCCAAAAAAACTTATGGATAGGAGCTGAGCACAGAAACTCCATTTTGACAGAGTGGATAACTAATTAGCACTCCATCTGAACTTGCAGTGTTTTATGGTCCCTCTTAAGGCTGTTAGACAAAGACTCCTACTGAATGTGTAAGGGGTCACCTCAGGTATTTTGGAGGTGTGGACAGCCTGCTTTGCTGGGAGATAGTGGATTCCAGCACCTCTGAAGTATTTCTGAGCATTTAAGAGTAAATTATAGAAAGTCAGAAAACTTTACCATGGCCAAGAGTTTGGAATACAAATTTCTTTCTGTTCTGTTGCCTCTGAGGTTACCCTGCCCTTGGGTTGCAGGTGCCTGCAAAACCCCAAATACCTGATAATTACAGGTGAATTCAGGGTGTAGAACATAAAATGTCTGTGAGGGTGATGAGGTCCTGGAGTGTCCATGGACTCCACATTCCTGGAAGTGCTCAAGGCCAGGTTGGATGGGGCATGGAACAACCTCAGACAGTGGAAGGTGTCCCTGTCCATGGCAGGGTATTGGAATGAAATGATTTTTAAGAACATTTCCAACTCAAACCATTCCATGATTAAAAAAAAACAAAACAACAACAAAAAAAAAAAAATAAAAAAGGTCTGCATAAAAATAAAGTGAGCACTAAAATGGAAAGGTCTCTTTTCACACTTGTCTCTGTGTCTCAGTTTCCTGCACATTTATGTTCATCCCCAACTGTCATGTCCTGAGTCTTAAATTAATTTTTATTTTAAACACCAATGCATGTTTTGTGTGAAAAATGGTAGTGAGGGCTCTATCTAGCTAGATAGATGTTCTCTATCCAGCATGAAACACATCTTTGCAACAAGAGTAAGTAAAAATGGACATTAATTCTCACAGTATTTCAGGTGTGTTTGGAAGTATGGGGTTGTGGAGTGTAACAATAACCTGCAGTGATGGCAGAGGACATTTTTTTACTGTGATCAACCATGGTGAATTGGCACAAGGATGAGATTGTGGCTTTAGCATTCTGAAGCATTTCTTGAAGAGAAGAGTTTGGGTATGGCTTGACCTACACAGGCCACTTGTTTGTCCCAAGGGAAAGGTTGTTTTTAATCCAAAGTGGGTGCTAGGAAAGGCTCCTACGTTCTGGAAAACACTTGCCTTGGGCTCTGTTCTTGCATCCTACAAGCCCCAGGACTTGTGATTGAGACCCGTGCCCCTGATTATGCTCAGCTTCCCTGTGTTCCATGTTTCCTTTCTGAAGCAGGAACGCCGTGCAGGGGAACCTGCTGTGCCGTGATAATACGTGCGTTCCCCGAGGCTCTTCTGCCAGCCTCTTCTGAGAATTAGCCATGTAAAACCTACACAAACTGCCTGATTACACTGGTGATTGTGGGCCCAACTTCCTTCCCAGCTTTCTTCCCAACTCTACCCAAGCTCTGTATCCTACGTGGAAATTGATTAGCTGAACTTCTTGAGTGCCTTGGGCTGCATGGCAGCCTGAGGCTCTGTTGCAGCATGGGGTGCTTGCAAAAAAAGGCTGAGTGTTACCTGCACTGCTCTGGCAGAGAATTAAATAACTGTTAAAACGTATGCTGCTTGCAAAATAGATATATTTCTATGTATGTAAATAAAAATAGGAATAAATATTTGTTCAGGGGAGTTTATGCCTCCTCTTTCAGCTGTAGCTCAGCAAGTCAGTGTGTCTCATAATTTGTTCAGAAATCCTGCTTTGCAGTGGGATTTCTTGAGTTAAAAACTGAAAATATTTCTCTCTGAAGCTTACAATTCAATACATTGATGTTTTGTCTTTAATTTAATGATAAAAAATTGTAGCTGGAAATGCCCTTTTTTGGTTCCATTAGAGGTTTATTTCTGATATCTCCTTACTGAACCAATCCCAGATTTGTGCTCATGCTTCTCAAATAAGTTTGGGTTGAAGATGCTCTTCACAGAGAGAAGATGCAGATAAACAGTGATCCTTAGACATATTTGTCTCTGCTGCATCCTCAGCCTTCATTTTTTCTGATCATTTACCATTAATAGCTCCTTGCTCAAAATATCTGTGGCCCTTCTCAAACTGATGCTGGCTCCTTTTTCCTGAAAAAGAAAGGTCTTCTGCAAGTCTAATTTTGACTTGCTAAAATTTTAGCAGAGTTTGAGCAAAACTCCTACCAAGTGATAGTGAATATTCTAATAAGTAACAATTGGAAGAGCAATGTGGTGGTGATATGAGCTCGGTGAATTGCAAAACTTGGGCACTTTTGGGGTTTAGAAATGTTTATGTCCAGAAATGTTTATGGACTGTCAGAGTCCTGAGCTGTGGCCTTGGTTAATAAAGAAGAAACTGCCTGAGCAAGAGGAAAAAGAAAGTCTGCTGCAGATAAGGTTTGAGAATTTATTTTTATTGATTTATATTTTTTATTTTTAATTTATTTTTAAATGTATATTTATTTTTATTTTTATAAAATATTATAAAATATAATTAAAATACATTTAATGACTATATTAATAGATATATTAATATATAATTATAGATAAGTAATTATACTAATACAATATTATTATATTTAATTGTAGTTTATAAAATATAATAATAAAATTTAAAAAAAATATTTTATTTTATTTTTTCCCCTTTTCTTCACTTTTACCCTCCTTTATCCTTCTGGTTGCTGCTGATGGCAGGGGCTGAAGGGTTGGCCCTTTGACTAATGGTTGAGTCAGTAATTTTTCCCATTAAATTAATGTATGTATTAAGAGGGACAGGAAGAATTGGTCTCTTGGGGAAGGAAGCAGCTTGGTAGCAAGGCATGGCCATTCCTTTGTGTTGTCGGGATGAGAAAGGAAAGGCATCTGCTGCAGGCCCTGGATTTATACACTCCTCTGGTGAGAGCCACTTGTGTCCCCCCAGATTGTCTGCCCACGGCCAGGCTGCAATTTAACAGAGCATTTAGCAGAGCAGTCAGCACTTTTGTAGTGTTCATGTAAGGAACCCTTCAAACCCAAAGAAAGGATCGTGTGTCCAAAAGTTTCCTGGAATTTTTTTTTCCCCTTTAAAGCAGTTGATCTTAAGAGAGATACGGTGCATTTCATAAGCCTTGTCTTATAAAAACAGGACGAGAGGAGTCTCCATGCTCTGAAGAAAGAAGATTAATTAATTAATTAAGAATCTTTTCTTCTGAGTGCAACAGGCTCCAAGTAACAAGTGAACTTTTCATTTCCAGTAATAGCAGAAATTACTTCAATAGCATGATTGTGAGCACCCGTGGGGCCATAATGTGAATGGTCTTTATTAAGGAATAGACTGAACTTCTGACTATCTTTCTTCCAGTCATTTCCACAGGCTATAAACAGTGCCTGGTTTGTTGCTATTAAAGGAGTCTATAGATGATGATGCTGAAAAGCATCACTGTTTAAGTATTCATGGCTTGACATTAAGATGAAAAATATTTTCTTGAACATAAAGTGAATTTGGGTTCTCCCGTGCATTATCGTTTTGTTCAGAAGTTACTGAGGTGGATGTTCGTGATACGAGGGAGATTTTGTTTGGTTTTGTGCTTTTTTATTTTAATTACTGGCCACTACCCCTCTGTTTTGCTGGATTTTTTAGACGTGTGAGAAGTTAGAAAAAATATCACAGGGTTGGTTTTTAGTACCTGATGAAAGAGCCTGGTCTTAGTTAACCATCAGGCCTCATTACATATTTGTTCCCATAAATGACTGCTCCAAGGGGTGACCTTTCCTGAATGCCATGGAATTTTGCTCAACAGTGCTGGGTAAAAACTGAAGCAGCCCATGATCTGCAGAGGTGATATTGAAGACATATCTCTCATGCACAGCAGACCTATGCATTAATCCTATGTTTTGGGGTCTTTAATTGCTTTAAATATTTGCTTCTGGATCTGTGTTTCACACATCTTATTTACATGGTTTATTTTTCATTTTATGAACAAATCGATAACCAGACAGACTCTTTACCACACTGGATTAGTTTTATTTATTCTCTTTGAACTTGATTAAAAAGCTGTCAAACATAAGTCTACATTTTATCAGCAGAATACTTTTACAAAACAGGGTAGGAGATGTGTATAGCTGGAAACATACATTTCAAAATGAAACAATATTTGATATATTCTAGACAGTTACCCTTTTGTTTATCCATGACAACTGAAACTAACCATCAAATGCATAAATTGATTCAAGTCTAGCCAAGTAATCCTAAGGGCATATGAAAAGGCTTTTTTTTAAAGTTCTTTCTAGATGAATTTAATGTAGTTCACCAATAAAGCATCCTCAGGAGCACAATACAAATGCTACAGAACATGAGATAGCTGGGGAAAGCGGGCAGATGTACAGTGTGATGAAGAATCAAAATGGATGTTACATTAAAATGAGCAGTCATGCAATGTCTTCATTTCATGTACTGCGTTTAAGTAAAAATGCCAAAGTTCCAATTCCATTTTTAATTTCTTTTAGGCACTGTTATGCAAATAGTGACATTCTCATTTTGTTTGTATTTGTTTATTTTATTTGTTTAAAAGCATTAAATGCAATTTTTTTTTCCAGCTCTTGGGGTAGACAAATTGATTATCCATCATGTCTTTAATTTTCAACGTATATCAAAGAGAAAGGTAAATTATACCCAGATTAGCTATGAATGATCTCGTATCGCTGCTTTAATTAATTGCTTTTAATATACATACTTTAATCCGTTTTCCACAAACCTCCCCAATTATTATCTGTCTTTCTGTGCCATTGCATATGTTGGTAAACAGCATTTTCTATGGTCTAGGGCCATATGCTGTATGCTCAGCTTGCAGAAAAAGTGACACTTGGAGTGCTAGCATAATGAAACTCTCAAAGGGTTAATGCAGAATACATATAGGCAAATGTTGACAATATTTTTTATTCCAATGTTTGAAAATTAGACACAAAATCATCATTAAGTTTGCACAAAATGAGGCATCTGTCACTTGAAAGAAAAAGAAATATTTCAGAAATATGTTTACAGAAATGTAAAAATATTAGACATCAAGACAGATGTGAACGTTTTCAATAACAGGCCCTGTCTGTCAGTCTTCCTCCGAGCTGAAGATCTTGCTGTACTCGCTCAGCATAAGTTCAACTATCTGATTTTGGTACAGCATGTGGACTGCCATGTTCCCTGTCTCCTTTTCAGGTCTAAGGAGTGTTGGTCCAAACACAATTCCTAAGCTTTGTGTTGACATAAGATTCACGGATTCCTTGGCTGCTATCCTGTTGACAAAAGGAAAGAACTGGTTAAAAAAGAAGGGTGTCAGAGGAGTCACTGTTGCTCTTGAAGCACATAGAGGCACTTTTTAACTGTTCCTCCAGATAGGGGTGTTTGTTTGATTAAGTTATCGAAAAGAAATAAAACAGGGAGGCAAGAGAAATTTCTGCCAGTGTGACAAACAAGGAAAGGAGGGCTTTTGTAGTACCAGGGAGAAGATTCCCTGCTTCCCTTAACATGGTCTCCAGCACTGAAAGAGTTGTGAAAACCAAAAAAAAGCCCCTTAATACAGAGCGCATATGAAACACATTCCTTCTGCTAATTTAAATCCAATAAAGTGAGTATGGTCTGAAATGGATTGTGAAATTTATGTAACTAAAGACTTTTGCATGCCTTATCCTGACACAAAGTTTCTTGAAAGACACAGAGACCACATACCTTAATGAGAGGACTTAGAAAATAATGGTAAGGATTATAACCTTTGATATCTTTATTACCCACAAAATTACAAGAGAAGGACTATTATTATTAGAAGTTGATCTTGTGTCTGTATTAAGACTTAATATTCCTGTGGAAAGGGCATTAAGGATGGAGAAGTCTGGTCTAAGAACACTACAGGTTTAATGGATTGAGTTTAGGTAGGAAGTTTGGCATAAATCTCTGCGGTGGTGAGTACAGACTAAGTAGAAATCCATTTCCCTCAACTCTCCAGAATATATTATGTATCCTAGGGTTGGAAAGACTAGTAAATGAAGATACATATTTTATAAATAAATTGCACAGCTCCACCAAGGAATGCAAACTAAATGCAGCTTTATTATGTAAATGTTTGAATTGATGGATGCCTCCTTAACCTGCTAGCTTTAACTTAAGTATTCCAAGTGGATTGTTGAAGCCAAGTTCTGCTTTTCCCCCTCCTCTGCCATTGTCACTCATTTACCTTTTTAAAACCCAGCCAGCCATTTTAAAAGCCATCAGAGCTGTCTCTGTTTTCCCATACCTGTTGCTGAACTTACAGCCAGCCACATTATAAGGGAAAGAAACTTTGCGAGACCTGATGGCTCCAGGCACTTAAAAGAGTGTTTCTTTCATTTTAGTGGGTGGGTCACACAGCAAAAAGCATCTCTTGTGGATTTGTGCCAATCTTGTCGTTTACCACATTGCTGGAGCATCAACACTCATGTTTTTTTTCCCATATATAAATAGGAAGAATTACTTCGTTCTGCCTCGTGCTAGTAACCGTGGTGTCCATTGCACAAAACACTCTCCATATGGCACTAATCAGATTGGCTTAACTATTAGTTTCTTAAAATATAGCATCTTCATTAATTTTTTTAAAAATTAATTATCTTTCCTCTGTGGTAATATTAATATATCATCTCTTCTCTTAGGAGTTCATAAAGTCTCAAAAGTTAGAAGTTTTGTTGCCAAGCGACTGCGTGGGCTTCTGATGGATGTCACACATCTTTACACAATTAAAAATGTTACAGAGGTGACGAGATTGTTTTGCTTAATTCCACTTATGCAGAGGCATCTACAGCAAGCTTGGGGACCTCTCCAGGAGAGAAACTTGGTTTCTGTTGAGCTTGTTCTGTGGTAAAGGTTGGAAACTTCATAAAATATTTGGAGATGACATCAGCATGAGTAGAGATGCATGTGTGGGGTCAAGTTCATCAGCTTTGTCTTGGGTAACTTTAGAAATAATCAATTTAGCAGCATCAGCCATGGTCTTGAGACTAGAGGGTGTTGATAATGGGCAGCATTGATGGAGCTGGAGGAGAAGCTCCTTGCAGGGAGGAGGCAATGGACCACGGATGAGCAGAATCAGGGTGAAGAAATGTGGCAACAGAGCTCAGTTTACTGAAGGGACCGGGAGGGACAGCCTTCCTTTGTCTGTAAAATCTGGAGCAAGATGTTGAGGAGATCCCATCTTCCTGATGGGGACACAGAAAATGGAAGATGCATGGCCAACCCCTCTGCTTTTGCTTGCCATCTTTCTGAAAGAGAATAATTCCCCTGGTTTATCCTGGAGATTGCATCCTTCTCGTGGCATCCTGGCAAAGTCCAGGCATGACAGCATTTCCCAGCAATCAGGAGGTGGGACTATGGCACGAGGCAATGGAGGCTGTGAGTTGATGATGGAAAGGAACTGTGGTTCATCAATGTGTAACGTGGCATTAAGAGCATTTCTGTAAATTCGGGTTCCCTCAGCATAATGCTAGAATAAACAGTACTGTACTGAGAAAATATCCTGAAAATCCTTGATATATTCATGTAGTTTCACTTGTTTTCACTATAATAACAAAAAAAAAAACCATAAACCAAGAGAACCTGGAAACATGGAAAGTCTGAACAGTTAAATAATTTTCGATAAAGCACAGCTACTGAATAAATAGAAGGAAGGACTTCAATCTACCCTGAAAAGAATAATTAGAAGTTTTGGACTTCGTGTCTTTTTGGATTACAAACATTTACCAAAGAAATTCTATAACTGATATTTTTATCATCTCTCCACAAAAGAAGAAGTCAAAGCAAATCAAAATATAGTATGCACACAATGCTATTGCTATAGCTACTAGGTGAAATTGAGTTGTTAAAAGAGAAAATATTGAAAAATAGGCAAGAATTCTTTTTTTGGCAAGAAAAAGAACAGAAAGAGTGACACACCATTTTCAACATAAAGAGTGAAAGGAAATGCCAGAGGTACTTTTTGTCAAGCCCAAATGAAAGGAGCAATGATCCATCAATTTAAGGTTATTTTAGAAACAATCTATAATCCGGTGCCACAGTTGTTGGCACTATATCAAGAAATTGTTGGGTGCTATGCTGCACTAGATTATTTCTTTCTTTCTCCAAAATAACTGTATTGAGAATGTCTTCAGTCCTTAAAATCACAAGTCGGGAGAAATGCAGAAAATATACTCCTCATTATTAATAGTAATGAAATTAATGATGAATTAAAGCAGCAGAAGTGTCTGATAGCAGGGCTGTAGTGTCAATGGCAGATATATAAGGAAAAATACTTGGAATTTATGCTTTGGCTGTTGCCAAGGCAACTGCAATCTGGAAAACGTGTGACGGAGAGCAGGGCAAGTCTACAGCTAAGAGGGTCATTGTATGGTGAGTTGGCTCTCTAGTTCGATTAAACCTACACTTTTCAAACTCTCTAAGTAAAATCATTATTAATTTTGACATTTGGAAAGCACACTGGATTATTGCTCCAAACGCAGTAGGTGTTAGGAAATGTTCTTCATCCATTTTTACTTTCTAGTAACTGCTGGGGAGGAGAAAGGGTTTCTGCAGTGACTCTGACTCCTCAACATCTTAATATTCCTATTGCACATAAAAAAAAATGAGGAATTCAGTGTACTTAGGGAGGAAAATCCTATTGGAAAGGACACTTTTATTGTAGGCTGGAAAGTGTTGCAGGGTAGAGCCAACTGCTTTGAGAACTGCTCACTTTTGCTTTCTTATCCTTTTCCAGCCTATGAGGATTTAATTTTGCTCCATGTCAGGGGTGTTTCTCCCCTTAGCAGAACTGGTTTTAGCCATGCCTGTTATTCTTTCACTGTTTTAAATTATATTTAAAGGTAACTTTTCAATACGTTAATCCTGTTATTCTTCCATGAACTGGTAATATTGACTGTGGCTAAAGGACAGCACATTACAAAATGGGGGAGTCAGAAGGAGAAGGGGTCATTTGGAATGAGGTTATGGGCTACAATGGCTGGTGTAGGAAATACCATCCCCTAAATTCAGTAGAGGACTGAGGGGTAAAAGTAGGTTTTGTTCTTATCAGGATTCTCTCCTCCAGTTAAGCACAATATTTGTGTTTACTAGGGAAGTATCTGTCCCTCGAGGCAGAGACCAAGACCAACACAGAGGCCAAGAGAAATTGAAGATAAATAGGAATAAATGAAACTCCACCAAAAGGATTAAAAATGCTGTCTTTGTGTCATGCCTTCTCTTGGTACAGGAACAAACCTTGTGGAACTAGGACCCAGCTCCTCTCTGGGTGGGGTATTCCTTGACAGCCCATTTGGGTGGGTTTTGTACCTTTGCTGGACTGTGCTGGCAACCTCAGTCCTAGAGTTGCTCACCCTGATGGATGACGGGACTGATTTGAAATGTAAGTTCCTGTGAACTGCCTTAATAGGTCAAAGTGTGTGCCTCCCATTGATTCACTTTGCCAATAATTATCCTCAAATTAGCCAATATCTCCTTCCTATCTATTCTCAGGCATATGCAAATGTAATGTTGTAGCTTAAGGACTTGGCCCTGGTAAGGGCTCAGCTGCCTTCAGCTCTCCCCAGCAATAATTCTGTTAACAGGCCTCTTCACTGCACTGGTACAGGCCAGTTTTTATGCAGCAGCTTTCTGACTTCTGGTATTGCAGAGCTCCTGATCAATTTGTTAAAATTTGTCTCTTATGATGAACAGCTTCCAGCTCAACATTTTACGCTCCTCTCCTTCCCAAATGCTGGTTCACAGGAGTTAAAAAATAACAGGTATTGCATACTTTGCTTTAGTGACAAGACATTTGGGAAGGAATCATCCAACCTTGAAATAAAATCTTTATTGAAAGCAATTCTACATCCATGCCAGTCAGATACATTGTATGATCAGAGGAGGTGTCCCAGGGGAAAGCTCAGTGCTGTAGACAGGGTTGATTACTTGGACCTCCTGTCAGTTCTTAACTCATTGACAGTGGCTGAGACATTCAGTACAACTTTGTTTTCTTTATTTGGAAGTAAAGTTAATATACTTACCTTAACTGTGCCAAATGTACTGGAAAATAACCTGATAATAAAACGTACCGTCCTAGGAAGTGATAATGTCTGTGTGTGTATAAGCACATTTTCAGGCTTTTGCAGCTGGGTTTCTCTGTGTTAGGAAGGAACCACAGCTACAACATGATGCACAGATAACCTAAACTATCAGGTTTTTTCCTCAACATATTTCCTTTTCATTTAAAGCCTGTTACACTTCCCTGAGATACTGCATATCACAGCCACATCATTTTCTGTCGTCAATTTATTTCAGTTCAGCTGCAGTCGTTGTTTTTTGGGAAGAACTTGAGTTGATTTTGTACTAAAAAGACAAGTGAACTGCAGCTTTGAGAGTCTTTTTAATGTACAAATAGCAGTCCTTTACCAGATCAAAATCTTGTAGAGATATCCATACCCAGCTGGATTCACCAGCTGAGGAGGGAAACCAAAATACACACATTGTGCAGGAAGAGTGCAGGGCCTGTGCATGACTTAATTTCATCTTGGGAATCTTATGGAGCTAACTGGTGGTAAGGGAGCCCCTGATGCCACAAACTCTATTTGTGTAAACTGTTCAATTCCTTGCACTGCTACAAAGATAAATTTCAAATTTATCATTACATTCAGATTCTTGATATTTTATGAATGCAGACTAAACCTTATTATTATCTATGTGCTGGCTATTGGGTGGTTTGCTCAGGTGCATTACAGTGGCATTCACCAGCTGATGAAGCTAAACAGATGCAGGCATCATCAGTGGAATCCTCAGCTTGTGAGATCTGTACACTGTGATGGGAACAGGGAGATTGGTGTGTACAGAACTTCTGAGGCTTCTGCTTATAGAGGAGCTCCAAAACACTGCAGTGTATATCCTTTTCCAAATGTGCCATGTGGTTTCCTCTGCAACAAATAAGCACAATTCTGGGGTCACAGTGCACTAACACAGTTTTAAGCTACTTGCATCTAGCTGTGTAAAACATGAAGGCATTTTAAATCCCTGTTTGTTCCATAGGTAGAATTTGAAACAATAGCTAGGCTGGTAATAGAGAAACCAGGTCATGGCGTAGGATATGTTACAAGAGGGGTCAGAAATAGTTCAGACATACTTAAGAGCTTGCTTTTGCTGAAAATAGCCTCGATGGCTCCTGGCCTACAGAAACTCCATAGGCTTCCTGTGCTCTGCAGCTGTGGGTTCGTGTTACAGCTCTTTGGGAAAAATCCCTTCTCTTCAGTCACTCTGGGATAGGAGAATGAGCACTTGATGCTGTCTTCCTCCACAGACTAGGCTTTAAAAGTGACCATTGGGTGGCTATTTATAGCACCTGGACAGCTGACAGGGTCCTGGTGGAGAGTGGGCTTCCTCAGGGGATCCCCTGCATATCTCACAGCACGAGCCCTTCCCTGGATGAACTGCCTTGGAGCCTGGCCCTAAATGAGAATAATAACTAAACTAACTCCGAGCATTGCTTCACAGTTGGCTGAATAGACTGTGAAAAGCTGAAGAAAGGCATTTATTCTGGCTTAGCCTGGTTTAATAAGAGAACAGTTAAAAATAAAGTCTCCTCAGCGCTGGGTGAACTTTGCTTCCCGTGTGACAACCCTGCAGAAGAGCATGGGGGCTCTTGCACACACCTCACAGAATGCCTGGCTTGTGGAGAAAGACTTTATCTTCTGGGTGGCTGAGGACAGCATGTAAAAACATATTTAGGTATCTAAAGATACTGCAGCCTCTCCAGGGGCTTCATTCGGGACAGTGCTTTGGAGAAGTCCTGCTTGTTCTTCTGCACAAGGGGAGATGCTCCTGCTCCACTGAGGAGCTGTGAGGGAGGGTCACAGTTTATCTGCGCCTCAGCCTTGGGATTGTTTGTTTTCCTGGACATCTGAGTCCTGGAAGCTCCAAAGGCAGGAGGGGCACACTGGTGCATGGACCTATCACCACGGTGTGGCACCACCAAGGACCTTGGTGTGGGCAAAGGATCAGGTCCCACTCCCCCAAACCAAATTGTATCACAGAGATTAATTCAAAATCGTTCCACTAAATCTTCCCTATTACAAAAATCCCAATCCTCCCTTTTGGAAAACTGATCACACTGGGTGACCTGCTAGGTTCTTCCATTTACTGACAGCCAGCACTCTGTCCTCCCAGCTTGGCTTGGGTTTTAATTTGTTGTGTGTGAATGCAAGCTGGTCCTGACTGGTGCTCTAAAGAGGACAGATCTGGCTGGTCCATGCTGCTGTTGTTCCTGCAGTTTGCCTGTTTGGGCACAGCCTTTTGGTAGGAGTCAGCTGAGGGCCATGAACTTCCTCAAGGAGCATCCTGGTCTCCTCTGGCTGCAGCTCTGTGCACAAGGTATTAATTTTTGCCTTCTTTAGTAGCTCTTCAGCAGCAAATTTAGCTCAAACAAGAGCAATTCCTTGCTCAGAAGTCACACAGGCACTGTGAGTGTGAGCCTTTCTTTGGGGAGGGGATGCAGGACAGAGCAAAACCCCTGTGACAGATGTTGGGCAGATGCTGATGCACTTCTTAGAGGTGTTTGGACAGTAGAGGGACAAAGGCAGTGTGAGACTATGTAGAATAATATGTGCACAGACAGAAGTACCTTAATGCCTAAAATGTATTTTTGGCTGGTGGTGTAATTTCTGCTGTGCTTGATTTTTTTTATTTTTTTTTTTAATTTTTTTTATTTTTTTTAATTCTACTTCTGATATATAGATATATTTTTTTTCTCCAGAACAAATAACTTATTGTAAAGACCAACCTGTCATAGGTCCTGGATTTGTATGCTTTTGTGGCCTGTGTGGTTCAGAAGGCAATAGATAGTTTTAAATAAATAAAGCTTTAACTTTGCAAATTGCTTAAATATTTTTGTTCAAGAATGCCTGAAGCTACATTTTCTTGTAATATTAAAAATAAAAAGCAGTTAGTAACAATCTTGCTTAAATCACGAATTGTAAATATAGGACCTTTATCATCAGCACAGCACATCCAAAAATGTCTTTGTAAAATAAATCAAATTATATGAGTTAATTGATTCCAGGCAACATCAGCAACTGCAGGTGGAAACTGAATAACAGGATGTTTATTAATGAGGGACTATTAATCAAAATTGACAATATCAATTCCTGTTTCTTTTATTTGAATTCTACCTGTAAAATCCATGAACATACTCACTGGATTTTAAAATAAAAATTTAAAAGTAAAGAAAATGCTGACACTTGGGATTTTAGCTTTAGATGTAGGGCTATTTGTTTAAACAGCGAAAGGATATCCTAAATCCAATTTGACAGGCAATGCCAAAGATGCCAGTGGTAATTAATTAGCACTTAATTTAGACCACAGAACAACAGGATATGGAATTGGTGCTCAGTGCCATTTCCCCTTAGGCTTCATCTCATGAGGGTCAGGAGTATGGCTGTTGCATTGAAGGTCAGTAAATAAATTGGGGGAACACATTGACACTGGGCTTTTCATGATAGATATCCTTCACCCTTATTGCTGCCTCTGGCTATGGCTGATGAGAAAAGGACTGCAATTGTTCTGTGAAGAATGTTGTGGTGCCCAGGCTCGGGTGGAGCAAGGTGGTACCTGAGCTCACGAGGCCAACACTCACTGTGCTGGCAGAGAAATGCCCCAACTCTGTGCCTGGGCTGGAAATAAACTCTTGACTGTAGCAGAGAAAGCTTGAGGAACTCTGACAGGCGAGAAAATTCACTTAAAAGCAGCCCTTAAGTTTGCTAGATTTGTGAGCTTAGCTCTAGATTAAGCATAATTAAAATCAAGGGAAGATTTTTAAAGTGAGGTTAGAAACTAGGTCAGCAAGGGAAAAAACACATTTCCTTATTATCCTCTTGTCTTTGTCTTATAATATTTGGTGCTCCTCCATAGAGCTAAAGGCTCTTAATAAAGGTGGATTAATGTTATTAGCAGCATTGTTTCCTGATGGGGACACTGAGGCTTTGATGTGCTTAATGATGGACAAACAGAAAGTACGTGGCAAAAAAGGAAAACCACAAGTTCTGGGTTGTAACTCAGTGAGAGAAGCCACTCTGAGCAGCACACCCAAGCACAGAGGATATGGAAAACACACAGGGCACCCTGTCCCTTCTTCCCAGAAGTACATCAACAGCATTCTTTGGTTCAGATTTACTGGTTTGAAAGGTAGAAAGATGATGAGCCTCTGTATAATAATTTAATCCTCCTGCTCCCAATAAAATTAGTGCATCTGTCAGATGCTTCCACGCTCTCTCTTCCAATAATCTCTGTCTTTAAAAGGAGGGCCTCAGATGGAAGGTGTCAGCACTGGCACAGGTATTCAGTGATGTTACAGCTTCCTGAAATCACTTCTCACAAACTGTACCTCATTATGCCTAAATTGTCCAGTTCCCCATGTCCCACAGGGTGCTGAACAATGGGAGCTTCAGTATTTACAGCAGGGTGGCTCTGGTTGCACAGTAGTGCAGTTTTATCCCCTTGGTCCCCTAAAGGGCTGTCTGCATTGCTACATCATGAAAACACTGAGTTTAGACAGCAGTCTCTGCTCAGAAAATGTATTTTGGAAGCCCCAGGTCAAGAGTTATTTTAACTTTCACTTCATCAGACCCTTTGCAGCATCTCTCTCTGGGCAGCAAGTGAAATTTTGATTACTCTGGAAGTCACTGACAAAAATCCCAGCAACTGGAAGCCACAACGGAGTCAGAATTTCTCCTTATATGAGCTTAACTTTTCTCATTTTGGGTGATATCTGCTTTTACTAAGTGGAGTTACTGCTTTTGACTATGTTCAATCTATAACCTCTTGCAGCCTTCAATTACAGCCTTTTTGTGCTATAATCCAGTTGACAGCAAATAACTCAGCCCTGGATATGACAGGTTTACTTGCTGACTTAGAGCCGAGAAGGGGCAATTGAGTGGAATTTCAGCCTGGGATGTTGAGCTATAGACATCCTGCTCAGAAATTCATCTTTGCTTGTGAGTCTAGAGCAGCCCATGAAAAACACAGTTTCATTATCAATACATTGGTTTTGTCCAGTGTCATGAATGAATTATTCAGTTCTGTGAGAAACCCAGTGATTTTTGACATTGAAATCAGAGAATGTGGCAAAGAATTCCACCAAAGTCAGGGAACACAGTCTCGCCAAAGTTTTCCTTTTCTGTGAATTTTTATATCCTAGGATCACTGAGTCATTTGGTTTAGAAAAGATCTCTAAAAATGTCAAATCAAAGCATTGTAATTACTTCATAAATTATTTTGTTTCAAGTCTTTTTTAAATAATGAAAAAAATTCAAATGTTGACCTATTAACTGTCCCCAGTATAAAATCTCCATATTTTTTATCCTGTATTATCACCATCTTGTTGTTTAAAATGAAAGTCTTTTTGCAGCACTCTACCCAATAGAGATGATTTTCTATGGGATCTGACCTCAACCAGGATTCCTCCTCTTCCAGGTTCAGTTTTGAGCTCTCCACAAGCTGTGATTGCAATATATATATGCACTACATTTGTATCAGATTTGAAAGATGCTTTAACATGCCTCCCAGCACCACGATTGTTTCAGCCCTGATACTGAGCACGAGTAGGATGAACGCAGCTCTTAAATGCACTAGTGAGTATGTGCCACGAGTCTTTGATTTCTTTAAACTTATTTACATTTTACTCGCCCTTGAGCAATGAATTTACTATGTCAGCATTGTCTTTTCTACTTACACTTCGTCTGTCTTGTCCCCTCACCTTAGCTTGATGTTTGTTTTTTTGTGCACGTGTTTAGTCCGCTGCACTAAATGCAGGGACTGCCTGGAGTGGAGGATTTTCCATATATTGTGTCTTTCTAAGAAGCACCCTTTGTAGTACTGCAAGTTCTGCAATATTTCCTGGCTTTATACTAGCTTTGAATATTCTCATTAGTTCCTTTAAAGTCAAATACCCATTCACACTTGTGCTGGTCTCAGATGACTCTGGTCTATCTGCCTTAGATACTTTACAAAGTCTTTATTCTCTACACAGCCAGCCCTACCTCTCTTTAGTCATTGTATTTCTTTCATCTTTGAAGCTTCAAGTGACCAGATTTCCCAATATCTGCTTCTGTCTGACCCTTATCAAAATCCACAGTTAAAAAAACTGCTGAGAAAACATACAAGAGTCTCTTAAACCTCCTAACCCAAACCATGTTTGACAGAGATTGAAGGATTTAGGAACAACAGGGACAATCTTGCTGTTTCAATCTCAGTATCAGTCATCAATTTTTGGACAACTCACAGAGTAAGTGGCTCCAGGACACCTCTCTGTAGGTGCTGCCTCTCCAGCAGAAAATGTTAGCCTGGAGTGAATGTTTGTAAATGCATCTATAAGCTTAGAAAGTGCCTCTTTAGCAAGCACATATTGTAGTTTCAGGGTGCAGAGATGGATAAACATAATTTAATATGAGAAGTAATGGAAAGATCTTACTATGTAATCTGGAAAGGTTAAGCAGCTCCTCACCATAGAGGCCAGGTGAGATCCAAAATGTGTTCAACAAGACTTGAAATTTGCCCTGTGATAGAAATCTCAGGGCTGGCTCTGAAACCAGAGCAGCTGCAGTGACTTCCATGGGGTAGATGTTCTGAAGGGATGAAAACTCATTCTGATGACACTTTTATGAGACCTTTATCCAGACATGGAAACAATCTGTGTTGTCTGAGGAGGTTAAAGTTGCCTGCTACTACTGCTGCCACAGCCCTGTGGAAATCCTCTCTGGGCTGAGAGTTTGAACAAGGCAAACTGATGTTCCCAGTAAACTTCACTTGCTGGAAAGCTTCCATATGCTCTAGGGCTGTCCCATATGCCCTGTGCTGATTGTTTGGTGGCTGCTGATGGTGTTTGGTGAAGGCCTGCACTTGGCAGTGGGGATGGCAGTGATCTGGGAGGTGAGAACAGTTTCCAGATGGATGAAGTGCTATCCTGAGGTGGTCTGGGGAGCCTGAGTCTAGTGCTGACACAGAGAACATGGTGCAAAAAAGTTTATGCTTTTTCCACAAAGGTGCTAGGAGAGCTACAGGAGGAGCTGTAAAAACTACAGAACTTTTCTAAATTCCTTTCTCTTGGCTTATCTCCATGGCAAGGGGTGTTCTTCTGGAAGACCACAGCAAAGCTCTGGAGAGGACGTGGCAGGGCTGTCTAATGTCAGGGCTGAGGTGGATGCAGAATCCTCAGCTTAGAGGAGGTAACTGGTTGCATCTTGTGGACCAGGGGAGGAGGCAAATTGGCTGGAGAGAGCTGCTTCACAGATTTATGATTTTACATAGCACCATAATGCGTAATGTACGAAAAGATAAATATTTTCCATTCAGCAACATCTTGCTGTATTTTCATCTAACTCTATAATTTTAATTATAAAGTGAACATAACCTGTATCAAATTATGATTTTGTTAACATATTGAATGAGGACAAGAAAAATAAATACCAGATTTTATACTGTACAGGCACATGAAGGTATAGTAAAAAAATCTGGTTTCCTTGACCACATTGTCATAATATGCATATATAACTGCTTATTGAATCCAGGCTGTGTAGACAACAGAAAGAACACTGGCTCCATACCATCACAATGCATGCCCACAACAAAGAGGAGGAAAGAACAGGCTCTTTCATTGTGTGTTTCTAAGTATTACCAGCAGAAGGGCTAAAACTACCTCTGTCTGAAGTGTATCTATACACCCATGCATAAGTTATTAACGGGGCTCTCTTAGCACAGTTGCTGAAAATATTAATATATTCAAATTATATTCTAGCTACTGCAAAAACAGTAGATCAGACAAATGTATTAAAATCTCTTCAGACAAAAGGAGTCATGTTATTTATAAAGTTCCTTCCCCCCCCCTCCTTACTGGAACACAAACCTTCATTGTATAGAGTACACGAGAATGCAAGATGATCCTTAGATGTCAAAATGTGGCTTCAAGTTTGAATGTAATCATAAAACAGTGACTCCAACGCTCGCCATAAACAAATTGTCACTGGCATTATGTAACTTGGACTATTCACAAAGTATAAAAGATGGGAAGAATAAAAGGTGGCTGCCAAGCACTATGGGCCAAATCCAAAGGTCGTGCCAAATTGCGCCAGTGGGCTGGGAATTGCAAACCCAGCGTGGAATTCGGATTTACACTGCTCGGTTCTTGGGCTGCTTAGAGTGAGATTAAGGCTATTTTTTATTCAGTTTGTCAGTAAGGAGGCAAAGCAGCAACCAGTGGCTTCTGCAGCCCCCCTGCTTGCTCTTAGTGGGAGATGGGAAAGAGGGATAAAAGTTTCCTAATTGCCACAGGACCCATTTGTGTACAGAGCGGCTTTCTGGGCTGCAGGCAGGCAGAGTCAGCCACCAGCAATGCAGCCTGGAAAGGGAGGCATCGCTGTCAAATCTGGTGGTCTTAAATTTTTCATGTTAGTATTATGTAGGGTGCTGCCTCTTTGGGCTGAGACCCTGCCCTCTGCCCAGACTCCTCTGGAAAAATGATTAATGAGGGAAGACCAATCACCAAGGCAGAAAGTCTTGTTTGTGAACAACCAATCATTAATTTATACTTTCCTTCAGTCCAGACTTTAGGTGTAAAGTACATCTGAAAACAAATGCACTGCACAGATTTAAATTGCAGTTAATGGTTTGTGTTAATGCCCCACCAAACTAGGTGGTTGCCCACTCTTGCTTTTCCCCTGCCCTTCCTTTAAAAAGTAAAATGACATTTTTTTCCCCATCCTGAAATAATTGCTGAAGCAGAGATACTGGTTTAACTCATTATGAATTATTAGTGGAAAAGTGGGTCTCAGAAGTATGTTACATCTGAAATATTTTTCGTCACTTGAACATGTGCCGTCCAGAACTGGCCCTGTTCTACCAGGCACTGGGAACAAACACTTTGCATTCACAGATGCTCCTAATTTGGTGTGGTTTGGAGTGTAATTTAGATCAAACGTATCCATGTAAATGAGTCAGGGTTTCTTAATTAGGTGCCTCTAAAGAAAAGACTTGGACCACATCAGTAGGTGTGGGTGTGGTGCCCACAGTACTGGAATCTTTCTATAGATGAAGCTGAGTTTTGTTCAGGCATACTGTAGGTTTTTCTTTCCTTTTTCATTTTTTTCTTTCTGTTTTTTTTCTAAAGCACAATAATAAATCTGCAGATGGCATAGACATAAAGACGCTACTTCAGAGGAGCTGTCTAAAACACTGTCTCTTTGGCAAATGCCTTAAAGTAGGTCATTCTGCTGTGATTTAGGTTTATATTTCATTGCCAGCTTTTTGTTCCCATTACAAGTAGGGTGCATTCCAGTCCACAGACTTGCTCTTCTTTTTTTTTTTTTTTTTCCGATTGGTTTTTATTTACAAGAATTTCTAGATCTTCATAAGAAAATGGCCAATACTCTGCCAGAAGTAGTAATCATGCACTTGACCACAAAAAGAGATGTATGAAGGTGATAGCCTGTAAATATTGGAATGTAAAGTACCATTCTCTGGAAGGAAAAATTGTATTGATTCTCTTAACATGGTGATTGAAATGATTGTTGCATCTTTTGCAGTGTGTGAAAAAGGATTTGATCTAATATCATCCCCGAACCCTCACAGAGCAGGGCCCTTGTTGTTCAGGTATTTGCTTTTGCTTTTTGCATGTTTACCACTGAAAGTCATGTATTTTATAGCTTATTAAAAAAAAATAAATAAATCAGGGTCTGTTTTTCCATCAAAGTGCTGGGGGATTTACATGCCAAACTCTTACTAGCCTTAATGAATTACCTGCATAAATTCCCTTTCAATCAATAGTAGAATAGATCCTATTGTGGTATATTAATTATTTTGCACAGAACACTGACACTTTGGCCTTAAAGCCTTTTTTGTTTTGTTTTAAGTTCCAATGAATATCTGAGAAACTTCAAGCAAATTACTTATTTCACAACCTTAATTCTGAGAAAAATCACATATCTTTAGGCACAAAAATTAAAAGCATTGCAGTTTACCCTTTGATGACCTGGTTGTGGACATTAGTGTGTTAGGGCCCAATCTCTCCAAATAAAAAAAAGGAAAAAAGGGGGAAAGAACCATTGTAATGAATTGAGCATTCCTAATTTTGGCCAACAAAAAGGGATTTGAGCTGGAAGGAACACTATTAAGAGGTTATAAAATCACATGAATTAACTCCGCCGGTGATATTTTGCTAAAGCTGATGCGAGTGCAAACCAGAAGCAGGATTCTCAGGTGGTCCTGATTAAGTGAAGAGTCCTCAGCAGTAACCAGCCCTCCCTGGGATGTGCTGGCCAGATGCACACACACACCCACAGCACATGGATGAGCCTTCAAAGGCTTGGGGGGCTCGGCTGGGGGATTGGGGAGCAAGCAAGGAGTGGAAGTGAGAAGTGTTGGCTGTGTCATGGTGAGAAAGTGCTTCACCCTCTCCATTCCTCACTTTCTTTATCTGCACAACTAGGATAATAAAACTTACTGACCTGAAAAGGAAGTTAGGAGATTTAATTAATGTTTGAAAAGCTTTTTTGAGATCGTTTGATATTGAGTAATGTGGGATGAACAATAGGAGCTCTTGGAAACAGGGCCTCTATCTATCAGGGTTTGTGTACTGCACTCAGCACAATGGTGCCGTGCAGCCACAGAGTCAACTGTGTCATAAATATTTAAATTAAAGCTATGTTAATTATTTTTATCATTCTGTTATTTGCTGATACACCAGTTCAGCACTTGGTAGCATTGAAGAGTACCGAGTGCAATTATTTGCCTGACTGTTATGAAAATCAGGGTTTATATTTTTAAATACAGTTGTGGAAATCGGAAGTAGATGGAAGCAAGGGGTGAAAATGTGGCTTTAATTGCTCATCATGCTTCTTGTTAAAAGCACTAAGTGGTAAGGTACTCTTTGGGGAAGAACTAAACTTTGTAAACTTTCTTATTCCTCAAAGATCAGGATTTGGCATAACTGCAAAGCCCTCGGTAGCAGGTCACCCCAACCCCAAAAAGTAAAAAATCAAAATGCACAAAGATTCTTCTGAAAGACTGGATTTAGTTTTAATTTTTTTTTTTTTTCCTTTAACACAAAATCTACTATTACTGCTGTCCTGTACACACTTGTGCCTGGTGCAGATTTTATTGTGTCCACTTAATTCCAAAGGGTGAGTTCACTAGTAGACTGATGTGTGCTTAACAGAGAGGAAAAGGGTTTAATTCTTCTCCTTCCCCCAAAATGAGCCCTGGGAAGCTGTGGTAAATGGGATGAGTGTTGGCATTTCTCCAGTTCCTTTGTAAAACTCTTCCATAGCTGAAACTGAGAAAAGCACGTGCACAAAAGTACATCTCAATATATATCTGCCCTGTTCAAGCTAAAAGATGATTAAATAATTTCATATAAATCTGAAAATGCCAGTATACCTGGTATACTGAGTGTTTTATGTTATAAAACACTCAGGTATACTCAGGTACACCTGAGTGTTTTATGTAACTCTACCTATTTACTCCTCTGGTGCAGGGGGATGTTTCTCCTCCTCACATTTCCAGTAGCTGCTCCCCCAAAGTGTGTAGGAGCAAAGTTAAACTTTTCTCCCTGCTGCTGTCCCATGGCTGAAAACCAAAAGCTGCTCATGAGTTGCCCAGTTATAAAGAAAGGACCTGATTCAGGAAATAATTTCAACAAATAGTCTTTCTTGTGCCTTCATTTAAGGACTTCTGTACCTTTCTAAATCTGGACATTTTTCCTGAGGGAAAACTTAAGTGCCTGTTCCACATTTTGACTTGTAGGTCTTCCTCAGGTTCACTGAGGTTTCCCAAATAGATTTTTTTTTTTTTTTTGTATAGTCCTTCCATTCTCAGGACTGTTTTTAGTTTTCAGTGGAATTTACCTTTATTATCATTATTATTATTTTTCTTAATAGAAAACTTGCACGGTTCTTAGTGTAATCTGTTCTTTTGCTGTGTGAGAAAGGGGTTCTCCTGAGCCTGTATTTATTACGTGAGGCTGCCTGAAAACTGCTGATATGACACGTAGTTTAGCAAGTGAAAATCACATATGTTTGCTGCATCTTTCCTCCACAAACTTCATAGAAAAAAAAAATAAAAACTTTGCAGACATCTCCTGCTTAGCATTACTGTATGCTGTAACTTCATTTTCTGATTTTCCCTCGGAATTCTGGGTGCTGCTGCTGGATTTGTCATCACATTGTCATTATGTCCTGGTGTGTGTGCTGCTGTGGGCTGCTGGCTATGCGTGGCTCTGCTTGTTTTCTTTCTTTCCTTAGTTTTTAATAGGTAGAAACAAGTCAGTTTAGTTGTATATAGTTTGGAAAAAACCTTGGGTTTTCAGAATATTGCTGCCAAAGGTTGTGAGGTTTGGGGTGGGGGGGACTGTTTCTCCCTGCTGTTTGTCAAGGTTGGATGTTTTTTTTTCCTATTCATAGACCTATGAACATGGGGGAAGTTTGTTATTTTTGTCAAAACAGCTGAAGATTATTACCTATGACTTTTGTTAGATAATATATTAATATTGGTGGGTTTGTCTTAGATATATAGTTCTCCCCTTGATGAGGAGCATATTTCCAGTGAAATCGGTACAAACAATTAGTAGTAAGAATGAAGAATTTGGGCAGAGGGGGAAGACAATCGGGAAGAAAACCATCATTCTCCCTCTGAAAGGGCAGAAAGCCTGGATGGCATCTGAAAATTACTTGCCATGCTCTGTAGAATATGGGAAAAATTGAGCAAAATAAATGGAGTTTCTTAGATTCAAAGGTGAAGTAAAACAAATCAGCTCCTGCCTGGACAAGCCAGCCAGATAGGGCACATTAACAGATCCACGTGATAAACCAAGAGGCAACTGCAGAGCTCCCCAGACAACTTGCCTGAAGTGCCTGCCAAGGAGGCAGATGCTGCTGCTGGAAGAATATCTTCCACAGTTGGGCATCTGGGTTCCGCGCTTCCCACGGAAGGGAGAGGGAAGGGAGCTGGCCCCTGCCTTCCCGTTTAATTATTTCAACATCCCTTTTATTGTTTTGTAAATAGCACACGTTATCCTGCCTCGGTGCAGGGAAGTCAGGAGCAAGGAGAGGGGTTTTTGTCTCCATCATATGTCCTTGCAGGGGTGTCCACACGGATGGAGCTTGGCTGCCCTGCGCTCCAGCCTGGTCAGATGTGACACAGCTCGGGTCTGGGAGTCGCAGAGCTGCCTTGTGGTGGCACGGAGCTCAACCTAATAAGCAGAGCAGGCTGAGATTCATTAATTTAACATTAATAAGCTCAGCTTATGAGCTCAGGCACAGTGCTGTATAATGCAGGCACACAGCTTCTGGAGCAGAGCGGCGTCCGCCAGCTCGGAGCGCGCTGCTGAGGACCCAGCCAGGGTGTTCCTCCTCCCTGCTGCATTTTGCATGAGGGAGAAAAGAGAAGTTTTGTGGTCACTGGAGAAGCTTCTGTGCAAATAAAAAAAAATCCCCTCCAGGTTTTTAGATTGTGTTGCTGGTTTATGCCGAGACTTTAAATCATTTAAACTTCTCATGCATGGGTTTCCCAATGGGTGTGTAACAGCTACCTCAAGGTATTGTGATGAAAACAGGTCATAAAATACTATATAGAGTGAAATTCTTCTTCTGCCTAACTTGTATTACAATACTGTGAGTAAATTATCAGTTACATATAATGGTTTCTCAGATAGGAATACATTGTACTCAGTTCATGTTTGTGCAGAGAGTCAAGACAAGGTTCCTGTGATATCCTGTGTGCACCCAAAAAATGGGACCAGAAAGGTTCATCAGTTTCATCTGATACCTGTGATTAACTCACTTTGTTTTGGAGTAAAAGTCACATGTGAGCAAGGAAGAGGAAAGAGAAGAGATCTGTGGAACTGGTGTATGGGGCAGAAATATATAGGCAGTACAGAGCAGGCAAATATTCCCTAAACATGTTCAAGTAGAACAGGCTGTTTTCTGTAGCCCTTTTTTCAGGAAAATCTCTACTCAGGTTGGGTTTTTGTTGTTTCTTTCCTGTGTAAAGTCAATTTGTTTGGTTTGTTCATCTTTGGGAAGAAGCATGAATAGTCTAATAGTAGTTGTGCTCAATTATTTCCAGCATGAGTCATAATAGAACAATTCCTTATGGAATTAGACTGACAAGAGCTATGTGATACGTCTGTTCAGCCCCATATTTTGTCTGTTTTGCTTTTAAGTAGAAGACATTCCATGAAAAGATGAACAGGGATGTCAGTAAGTTGTGGTTTTTCCTATCAAACACAGAAAAACTTGAAAGAACAGGTACTGCAGCCCCAAGCTTTGCTTTTAATCCACCTCCTGTGAGCTGCATACACTGCACTGTGACTTCTTGCAGCTTCAGAGAGCTTGGTTTAAGAGAGATATATGGCACAGGTGTTAATCCCTGCTGCCAGGCCATTCTCACAGACTCTCTCATCACCTGTTTTGTCTGGGTTTCTAAGGAGGACCCTTCTGAAGTGCATTTCTCATTGTTATTTCTGCTTGATCTGGACCTGCTCCTGCAGACTGGATTGCTGCAGGATGGTTTAGGATAAGGCAAAGGCTGGATTCTCATGCAGAGTGAGTCAGTGAGTGCTCTCACGTGCTGTACAGAAGTCATGGGCTTAAACAGCCCCATGGTCCAGGTCTGTGTAGCCCTGTTCTGTCTGTCTGACAGGAAATAAAGGGGTAGGAGAAAGAAGGCAATACCATGGAAACAGCAGAGCTGCAATCCCTCATCTTCTCCCCATCAGAACCCCCTTAAGACCAGTTCAACACTGGGCAAGAACAGCCATCTCAACAAACAAATATAGAAACTTCAGTAATGTGCCTCAAATAAAGCTAGTTTAGTTATTTTTCCAACTAACCAGAAACTTTTGAAACTCCTGAGAAAGGTCTGTGTTCAAAGGGGGTGGTGCAAGGCCCTACTGAGGGACACTGACACTCCTCTTCATAAGACTGTCCCCAGAATTAATATAACTCTACATTTTGTAGCCTCTAAAACCAAGCCGTGTTTCCTAGACTGATTCTAACAAACACACATTGTCTATATTTGCATAATGTAAGCATCACATCATTACTGAAAATGTAAGTACAGTACTTAATTCTTATTTATGGAGCCATGAGATCATTCAGACTGACCCCTGCCTTTAGCATCAACAAGTTCAAGAGAACACATATGTTTTATTTTTTGGGGGGATTTTTTGTGCTTTCAATATCTATTTCACTGTTGCTTCCATACCAATGGAGCAAAGTTTATGGAACAGCCTTATCTTTTCCTGAGGATGTGTCTGAGGCAGAGAAGAAGACTGACCTTCTTCAGAGAGACTCAGACAATTACTTCCCTAATGCCTGAACCCCCAAATGGCTCCACTGTCACGTCTTCCTGCCTTCCATCTCTCTGTGCCACTGTGTTGTCTCGTTGTACCTCTGCATTATGAACTACTGGTATTTTATTTCCTCTATTTTAGCAGTTTTATTTTTCCTTTTCATTTTCTTTTCTCCAAAAAATCACCAGTGTTGGTCCAGTTTCTCCAGTTATTCTACACATCCACAGCAGGAAACAATTGCTGTCCCAAATAGATTATGCTCTAAAAAGCCAAGGCAGACAAAGGAAGTATTATCATCATTTTGTAAACAAGGAACCAAGGCACAGGGAGATTAAATGATTTACCCAAGGTCACCCAGAACATCCGGTCAAAGCCAAGAACTGAACCCACGTCTCCTGAGTCTCAATCAAGTGATTTAACTATGAGATCAAAGACTTATTGTGTATACCTGATATCTCTCCCCTAAGACACGGCAACAAAACTTTTTCAGGTTAAGATCAATGCCACACAGAGTGCAGTAAATTTTGTATATGGCATATCTGTGCTGACAGCGTGTACCCACTCCTTGCACTCATGTTCTTCCCAGGAAATAATTTCCCTTATTATTCTTCCATTGCCAGTAATAAATTACCATCCTTCTCTAGATAACCTGCTGAAGGAGAGAATGTGTGCACACAGTACATCAAATGAACACACAGAAAACTGTTTTTCTGCAAGGCCAAACTCAGCCATTTTATGGACTGCTTAAAATCCTTCCATGCTTAATGAAATGGGGACATTCCCACAACTATATGGACTTCATTTTGCTATTTCAGCTGGAAGCTGAAAAACAAGATAAAGGATCTACATCTCTTATATGCACATGCCAAGAAATGATCACTATAAAGGCATCATTCATTATAAGCTCAGAGTGGTCTTTGATTTGGAGCCTTTATCACTCCCTCACTGGGGTCAGTATATCGTTCTTGGGATGAAATACTCCTCTGTGCCTCGATGGGGCCCGGATCCTGATGTCCCTTCAGTTTTAGGGGTACTTTGGTTGAAAAGTGACTGTAGAAAACAGCATGGGTAGTGCCAACAGCAGTAGGATCACAGGACCCTGCCCTTCACATATGAAGCTATGTACACTTTTAATGCCATGAAGCACAAGAAGAAAACCTGAGGTGAATGTGACACCCTGGGTTGATTTTTTGGGTCGACACATCTCTTGCAAGTGCAGCTCAATGAGAGTGGAAACCACAGGGGAACGATGAGGGGCAGCCTCACAGGGTTGTTTTTCTGCCCCTGTGGTGTCTCAGCAACATTAGGAGAGCAAAG
Organism: Parus major; assembly: GCF_001522545.3. Lineage (NCBI taxonomy): Eukaryota > Metazoa > Chordata > Aves > Passeriformes > Paridae > Parus > Parus major. The sequence continues at coordinate 33,829,395 of NC_031776.1, read as the reverse complement.
ATGCGCTTCCAAATATCTCCCTTCAGCATTTCCTATTCCATTCCTATTCCATTCCTATTCCATTGTGTTCTGTGTTGTCACAAGCTCCTTGTGAGGGGCAAGAGTACTTGTTGTGCTTTGAGTGAGGTTGTTTCTGACCCCAGCACAGCAGGAGAACAGTACAGGTGATGGAACAGCAGAGACCTCAGTGCTGAAAACACAAATCATCCAAAAGGCCATTCCTGCAGAAATTCAGTCAAACTGAAATGCAATCCAGAACATGTTGCATTTGCCCAATTCAGTGCACCTGTAACATGGTAATCCCAATGATTTTGACTGCATTGAAGGAAACAGAGTTGTCCTGCTTTCTACTTGGGTTAAAATTTGGGATTTTGCTTAGACATCCTTTTTTTTTTTGTGCAGGAATAGGTTATAGATAGATACCATAAATCATGCTTAGTTTTGCCAAAGAATGTAATTATCTTTGGTATTTTGGATGACACTTCCAATAGGATTAGGACACCACATACCGATTCCTTTTTTTAAAATTATTGATCTGTCAGTACCATGGTTCTACTTACTTCTGTAGATGTTCAAAAAGGATTTTCATAGTATCATAGTTGGGTCTAGGGAGCTTCTTTACCAGGCTCCTTATGGATTTGATGCGAGTGGCGTTGTCCTGGATTTCTAAGGGAAGAAAAAAGAAAAAAAAACACTTGAGTGCCACATTAGGGCATTGCTTTGCAGAGTGCTGTAGCTAATACCTTAAAAGAAATGTCATCATGGATATGTGGTTAAAACCAGAATATTTCATACCTTCTTTCACATTAACAGACAACAAAAATAGTTTGCAAAGATTAAAAATTCTCTGTTAATCTTAAGAAAGTATTTTCTGATTTACAGGATTTTTTTTTAACTTATTTTATTAGAGTGGTAGACCATCTTCCTTAGATAAAGTACCTCCAAGAAATGAGTCCCACATCTTAAATGGAATTATCCTTTGGAATTACATCTGTCCAGAGGTGCAGCTTTGGTGGTAGGTGGACTTCCTATGTAATCTTTGTTGTCCTTTTTTATTCATCATAATTAAATCCAGTATCTTTATGAATCTCTGTCTTTAACATCCCATCATATTTGGAAATAAAAAATTTGCTATTGTTTTTGGTAGTTCATCCTTGTGAAAAATTATTTTGAAAAACTATTCCACTATAGTTATTTTCTCATACCAATAATATCCCACAACTGGAATTTCTGCAGGAAAATAAAGAATGTTTTGAACTTAAAATTCATAATAAAAAATGCAGAACTAAGGGCGTTAATCTGTCCTTAAAGTTCTACCATTTCTGTTAAGGTATACCTTCCTGTTTTACCATGATTCATAGTTTTGTGGGAAAGGTTTGGCTGATATTTTCATTGATTTGTCTAAGATGCTGCAACTAAAGCAAAGTCATGTACAACTGTGCTTTCATTTAGGAACAGATTAGATAAGGTACCAGTAGGTCTGACGTAGGGAAAACATCTTGCATGTTATATGCCCTAGATAACCTGAGAACACTTTTCTGATCTTATCATCTATGATTTAATTATCACCTATCATTCTTCGTATATGTTCCTCTTTAATATTCATATTACCCTAGCACTCAGAGATCTCAATCAGGATTAAATCCCAGTTGCAGTAGGTGCTGCATAAGCATACGTGGTGATTAGTGACTTGATTTAAAGATTTCACCAAAAAAAAGTTTCAAGCTAAAATTTTCCTGCAATCAAGCTTAATTTAAAAATTAAAGTGACTAGGATAATATTCCTTCCTCAGCATGTGTTGCTAATTCCTGTTGAGGTTAATACTTCATTCTCACAGATATAGATGTTTATATTGAAATTGTTTTTAATTTTAACAATCATATAGATGTGGAAGACAAGGACCTAGGCAGTGCATAGGTATTAGTTTCCAGTAAAAAAAAAACCAAAACCCTAAACTTTCTTATGGACTTATTCTCTAGAAAGTCAAGCAATTGACAGTAGTGATAATGAAGTTAAACACAAATGAAGAGCCCACTTTCTCTCATTTTGGTTTGACCTACAAAAAACCTTAACTTCTGAACAGCACAACCTCCCCCAGTCTTTCAGTCTTCCTTGTTGTTTTCTGCCACAAGCCATTGTTCAGCTTTGTTCTATGGGTGAACTGCCCAGTGGAAACAGGGCTGAAGCTACAAATGAAACTGATATGAAATATGCAGAAGTTAATTTATTATAGGAAGAGGGTGAAAATTCTCTGGGCTTTTTATTTGTGCTGCTTGGTGTGCGTAAATAAAATTATAGAATCAATTGGCTTCAAAAAGTCCTCCAAGATCATAGAGTCCAAGCTTTAACACAGCACTGCCAAGTCCACCAGCAAACCATGTCCTCGAGTGCCACATCCACATGGCTTTTAAATCCCTGCAGGGATGGTGACTCATCCACTGCTCTGGGCAGCTGTTCCAATGCTTAGCAATCACTTTAATGAAGAATTTTTTTCCTAATATCCACCCTAAACCTCTCCTGGCACTACCTGAGGCCATTTCTTTCAATCTGTGACTTGTTACCTGGGAGAAGAGACCAACCTCCACCATGCTACCTCCTGTCAGCTCCTTGCAGAGAGGGATTAAGGTCCTTCCTGAGTCTCCTTTTCTCCAGGGTAAACACATCCACTTCCCTCAGATGCTTCTCATCAGACTTGAGGTCCAGACCCTTCCCCAGCTCCATTGTCCTTCTCTGGACATGCTCTGACATGACAAGATGTGCTATGATCTCTCTAGATTAGTTATATTAATATTGGGGCTGCCTTGCCTCTCCTGCAACTTCACAAATAAAGTTTCTCAAGTAGTTTAATATTTAATTATAGTTTTGTTTTGTTTTTTTTTTTCTTGAAAATTCAATAGGATTGAGTGGAACTGAGACACTGAGGCAGGGACAAGCTCAGTGGAAGGAAGGGCTCACTCTTTGTCTGTTGCAGAATATTTACAAGGAAGTGTTGTACAATAAAACTTGATTGTGTTCTCTTGATGGAAGTGTCTCTGCTCTGTGTTGATTAACACAGATACCAGATAGGGAACCTCATCCCTGCACCCTCTGCTGCTCACAGAGTCTGCAATTCTTTGTGAGGTGCATTTGTAAAAGATATAAAATAAAAGACCCCTCCCCCCCCATATTAATTTATAGAAAAAGTATTTATTGAGAGAATGGCAAGGGTAGAAATCTTCATTTTAGGGCTTCCTGTACCAAAGTCATTGGTACTGGAACATAGGCAATATTTAGGTAGGCAATAAAGAACAAAAACCATATAAATTTTGCATAAAATTATGTTGTGCATAGGTCTGTTTGTTAATTGTTAGTCTATTGTAAAAGAAAAAAAGACAGGCAACATGTGGTAACTTTAGTCAGCATTTCTGAACTGGGAATGATAAACACCTCTGCCTGGCTCTGGCATTTATCAGTACTGAGATATTATTACCACATAGAGTCACAGCATGGTTACTGTTATCATCAAAAAAAAAGAGCCAGCTAATCTTAATGGTTTGTAAAGCCGTTACCTGCACTGGTCTGACATTTATCATGATCATTTTACCACATGAGTCCTACATTGCAAAGGTATTTTATCTGGAAGGGACATCACTATGAATTATTATTTGCAGCTAGGTAGAAAATTGTATGTTGTAGATACCTTTTCTCATTATAAATCACAGTCACATTTCACCATTTCCCACACAAAGCTGCTGAGCCCAGGCTTTTTGCCGTAACACTTAGTCTTGTTCCCTTTTATAGTTCCATGAAAATATTGGGTAGTCTTTCATTAAAATGGTTGATATCGGTGTTTTTTTTTTAAATGCTATATACACGCTTGATTTTTCTCTAGTATAAAAGAATTTGTTTTTCCACTTGAGAAGCTGAAGAGGATAAACTGTTCATTTTTTTTATTAAAGCTTACTCTCGCTTCAGTTTTTGTGGCTGGGCTTGTCTTTACTCTTGACCTTGTTGATGGAATATTTAACAGATCAGATGCAAGATCTTATGTTTCATTTGCAATACCTATGTATTTGCTTTATTTCTGAAATTACTTCAGTTCCAAATTCCTAGAAATTTTTCCCTTTCAGATCCCTGAGTAGAAAGATTTTAAAATTATTTTATATTTTTTTAGGTTTTTCTCTCTATCCTGCCCAAGTGGAGGGAAGAAATCCTTAAACATGGGGTTTTACAAATAGGTGGGGAAAAAGTTATCCCCCTTTTCTGTGCTGTATCATGAAGCCAAACAGTGCAATATGAAAAGGAAGGAAAACACTGAACAGCTGTTAAATTCTCCAGCTAAGTCTAGAAAAGGAAGCAGAGCAGTTGTGATAAAAAGAAACAATATTGTTTTTAATTACATTCTTTTTATTGTAAAAATTGGTGAAAATCTGAGGGGAAAAAAATCGTTTTGGAAAGTCAGACTCTCTTTTTTCCCATGAAAATTTTGGAAAGGAAAGTCATCATAATCACACATATCAAATAAAGAGTGAGAGGAGGGTTAATCCTCTTTGCATTTTTGGGGGGAAATTTTGTGAGACGTAGGGGATAATTTCAGCAGATCAGGATACTCTGAAGTGAATCACAGATGGTTTTGCCATGTAAAAGAATCATAGAAAATATATTTAGAATTTGGGTTACTGTCTTTAAAAATAGGGCTGGCTCCCTTTAACAGAGCAAAACCGTGGGGATGCTCTCTTGTTTATATCTAAATGAAGAATACATTGAAAAAAATCCCTCTTACTATTATATAAGCCCTTTTGTAAATGAGCTTAGGATAAACATTTGGGCGCAGAAGAAAACATGACGTGTCTCTAACATAACAGTGGCTGAGTAAAAATGAATGAAGAAAGTAACCTTTAGCACTCATGTCCATAAAGAATACTTAAGCGAATCCCACCGAATCTTTCTTTTAATCATTAATTTTAAATGGACATGGATGTTTACAACAAGCCACTTTGTTTCAGAACAGGAAGTCCAGGGTTTATCTCCAATAACTCACGTTAGCTAGGAAGGGATGGATGTCTCTAACCTGACATGCATTCATTATTTTGTAAGGTACTGGGGTCTGACCCGTGACCCTCCTCAGACCTGCTGCATTATTCATGTCTGATTTACTTTGTATAGTTTTACTATAGCACCCATTTCCCTTTTTCCAGGCATTTCGGTGGCTTGTGCATGTTTAATGTTAACTGGCATTTATGCCTCACATTAATGCCTAATTTTATCACAAGCCACGGTTTCTTTTTATGCTTTCGAGCCTCACGGCTGAACTGCTGAAAAAACCCCAGTGATTTATGATCCTGCATAAAATATCAAACTATTGATCTGCCACCTTTTGTTGTTGTTGGCTTTTTAGGCATGGTTTTTCCTGATTTTCTTACAGGCTCTTCTCACCTTGTTCTGTTTTTTTGGATAAGATTTCTGCTGTGGTTAAAACGTCACACACTGTTGCTACAGCAAAATCTGCCTGCCAAGAGTTTTTCCAACAATTCTCAACTGATTCGGCTGCCGAGAGAAAGACGGGTCTTGTCTGGGTTTTTTTTTTTTTTTCTTTTTTCTTTTTCTCTTTTTTTGGGGGGTGGGGGGTGTGCTCATTTCATTCCTTTTTTTTTTTTTTAAATAGGAACAGGGTGGTTTAGGTGGATTTTCGAGTGCTAATGAAATTGTGAGACTTATGGCGCTGGCTACAGCCAGCCAGAGTGTGGGCAGACGCTCTGTGAGCTTCCCCACTGTGCTGCTGTGCAAGCATCCCCGCTGTTATGTTTGCTATAGTTTTAATGTCTGTGAAAAATTCCTGATGCAACTAAATTATGTTCTGCCCTCTTGTTTGTATAAATAAACACCCGACTTAGCCAATTCATCTCGCTCTTGCCCATTTTAGAAGCTTGCTCTGTCACACAATGCTTAACCCCAGTCCTTGATAGCTTTGGAGTTATCAGGGAATGAAAACTTGCTTAAAAGAGAGTACTCTGTTTGCTTATTTTTTTTTTATTTTTATTTTTTTTTCCAGACACATCAACTGCCCAAAACTCTGCTTTCATTTGGTCAGTCTTCATATTCTGGAAGTCATTCTGGCTAAGATACACAGGTTTTAATGCATTAATATATAAATCACTTATTCATACCACTTTTAATGTCAGGATATTTTAATGTTACTGCATGCAACATAAAAGTCCCAGTTTTAATCACTCACAGTACACTGTGGCGATCCTCTATTGCAAATATATTGTAAAATATTTTCTTGGGTTTTTTTTTTAAAAAAATCTATAAGAAGTGTTGAAACTAACTAATATTAGCTATAAAAAAAACAAGCAATTTGTGATCCGAATTGATTTACTTTTTATTCATGCCTCAGAATTAGTTGTTGCAAAAGAAAATGAGAATTGTGTGAAACCGCTCTATCTGGGCAATTGATAAATTCGTCCTGTGTAATATAAAGTAGAATTTGCAATGAATATTTATACAACTTTTGTGATCCACTTGCAAGAGCCAAGACAATGAGTTTGCAACTCACTCCCATTTAACAAAAATATATGTGGAATTAATGGGAAGAAACAGCACTTAGAAAAGTTAAACTTTAATGTATCGAACTCCAGGTGCCAGAGTTTGAGGGAAATAACCAATAATAGTCATTTTTTACATATTTGATGGGACTGATTATGCAATGTGCAACTCTAAATGGCTTATAGCACATTGTAGCATGGTTCCATCCCATTGGCTACAGTAGGGTGCAGGCAGATGGATGACAGTGACAAGGAGAGAAGTGCTTTTGCTTAGCCGTGCGTTAAGATGCCATCCAGAAGCTCTGTGCACTGCAGACACTTCATTAGGATGCCAGGATAATGGTAAACTACCACTCAGAGTGACACCCCATTTCCTGCTTACTGAGCTCTCCAACCTCGGCAGATGTCAACAATCTCACAGTGCTACAGAGCAGACCTAACTTTCCAGGCACTTTGACTCCAATTTTTTTCCCTTAACAGTGCCATACATTACATGCAATATGTACCAGCAAGTACCAAACAGAAAACAAAATTTGCTGCCCTAATTATAACAAAGCAGCATCTGACTTAGGTACTGCATGCCCAGCGTACATACAACCGGTTAGGAGAGGAATGAACCTTGTCAGTCGATTTTGGGGGTTAATTAGACTTAGGACTTTGCTAAAGGATAGTCTGATGCAGGCTGAAATAATTGTGTTTCACCTCTAAGTTCTGCCATGTAAAGGGAAAATGTGCCGAGCTCTTTTCCTGTTTTTTTGTACACCGTGAGAGCCTCGTGCGGGGTTTTCTGAGCAGAAAGAGCAGACTTGAGCATCTGGACAGGGTGATATTTTCTCTGCAAATGCACAACTCGAGGCTGTAATGCACCTCCCCAACAGCAGTTATAGCCAGCAGAGAGGCTGCGCTGCGATGCTTGACCTGCGGTCCTTTCCAAACACAAATAGTTGCTCACACCTCAATAAAAATGTCTTCAAAGGCAAAACCAGCATACATCCATTAAATTTCTAATTTAATTGAATTTCTTGAACCTGTCAGTGTGTGGTTATACACGTCTTTACAAATCAAGAATCTTGCTTATTTTCTATATAGGTATTTTGCTCCCTCTTTTTCATTTTTGGCCAAAGAGGTGACTTCACAGTGGTGCCCTGCCCTACCATAGCAGTGGGCCATCACTACTTATTTTTGTTGGGTGAAGTGGTAGAAACATGACAGGACATCACTGCCAGCTCCTGAAATTCCTGCTCCCCTCTCCTCCACAGCCTCCTCTGGCCCTCACTGGAGAGCTTTCATTGGCATCCCTCTGATCCTCACCCATGATCTCCAGACTTCCATGTCATTGAGAACCTCAGGCTGGACATGGTTTGGGAATGAACAAACCTGCAGCAGGGTGGAAGGATGCACAGGGCTGAGGTGGCAAAACATTTCTCAGACTTCACCTTACACGAAAATTAGGATGCTGCGTAGTAGCTGTCCCAGAACAATCACAAAGTCAGGGCTGTATCACATTTATTCAGCTGTTGTCTGTTTTCCCCAGGCAAAATTCCCACCAAAGATGTCAAATGCACTCTGACTTTCCTCCCTGCACCCTTGGCATTGCCATCAAGAGGAGGGATTGGGCCCCTTGTCCATATGCCAGGAGAGATTCCAGGAAGAGCAAAAACTGGAGAGATCTTTTAGGTGTTTAAATTGTAAATTTCTATGCTTAAAAAGAGATTTTTAAAATATGCTGGAAATAATTTTTGCATATTCATTCTGGTATTTTT
>NC_031776.1:33803608-33818608 GCF_001522545.3 Parus major | reverse complement strand
CATGTAGATAAGAGAAACACACAGCATTAAAAGACATTCATTTCTCCAAAGTCTTAAAATTAGCTTCTTTCTGCCATTGTGTATTAATGTTCTTCTTCAGGAATGCAGCATATTAAAGAACTGAACAGAATTAGTAATAAATTTGTTAATTACAAATTTAAGCAACACAACTGTGTTGTTTTCCCAATATGTTTTTTTTCAAAAGCAGAATTGCTAATGCATTTTAATCATTTATGTATAAACATTTGAAGATAAAATATTCTGAAGTTTATCAATTTCAAGAGCTGTTTATTTGCTGGCAAAATAGGGCATGTTATACAACATATATCTTATCATTTTTGCTCATCAAATCCCCATTTGCTGAATGCAAATTTCTCTGGTCTAAGTGCTCTTGCACCTCAATTTAAATGAATAATAGGATAGACTCTATTAAAATCGGTTTAAGGTTGCCATGGGTGACATATCAGTAGGGTTAAAATGAGAAAAAAGGTCACAGAGGCAGTCCTTACAACCTGTTTTTTTTATTATTATTATAATGAAGCATATGTAAGTATCTCTGTAGGTTTAAATGACAACATATTGATATTGTAGACAATATTTAGTTTGGAGGTCTTTCTCTATTTTTTTTTATTTTTTTTAAAAAACGGCGCAGTACACAAAATAAATGTGAAATTATAGTGTCATCAATAACTCCGGGAATGGATTCAGTTGCACTGAAAATTAGAGAGTAAAGCCTCAGTGCAATAACACTGTAGACTGACAGATTGTGGATTTGTAGAAATAACAGAGAACTCAGAAAAAGCCTGTACTTTTTCTGTGGCAAATCCTTCATTTCAAGGAACCAGCAAGGTACTGTAATCATATTAACAAAGCAGCCAGAAACTATACCCAAACACCTCATTTAAGAAGAATTTGGAGACTTCAGCTAACCTGATTTATGGGATTATGCATGCAGTTATTTGATAAGTATTGAAAATACTACCACTTCACACTGAAGCCTTCCTTGATCTATCTTTTTGTGTCTGTGTCATAGTCTTATCCTGTTTAAAGCTTAAAAAATACCGCTTCTGACCGTTCTAAAGACTTAGAGAATAAAGTAAAATCACAACTTTCCTGAATTTTTTTTTTGATCCTTTAAAAGTGAAATTTATTTATTTTAGTAGTCTCTTTATTGCTCACTTTTTCTATTTTTTTCTTTTCTTTTTCTTTTTTTTTTTTTTTATATTATGCATGATTTTTCCTTGACTCTCACAGAATCAGATTTTTGATAAGAGGAAGGACTATATTTCCTCTTCAATTTTTTTTTTTTTTTAACCTACAATAAGATGAAAAATCTCCTTATTTGCTAAGGTTACAGTGTTGGTTTAATTTTCATAGGAGCAGTGGAATATTTTGAAGTGAGTAACATTTACCAAGTCATTAGTTTTATGCAAACTAGGGAGGAAGATGAAAGAAAAAAAATTATCAATTATTTATAGATTGTTAAAATGTATCATCGTGCAGTGCTACTGTATAGAAATGACAATTAGCCAAACTTACCTTCTATAATTAATAATGCATATATTATGCTCTTTGGGCAACTAATCACCAGTCCTACAAATTTGTCTGACACCGATGAAGATACCTAGGCACACGCACGGGTTAAAGCAAGGAAGGCAGAACAATGTTCTCCCATTAAGGAATGGCCAGCTGGAACAGGCTCTCAGCTATTTCAGCGCTCCTTAAACTCGCGCCGCGCTTCCAGTTGACAAAATGGTGGTGGGGTCTACCCAAGCGCTTGACAACCTGATTGGCACATGTGAAATTAAAATCCAAAGGCTCCTAACGGGAAAGGTCTCCCAAACTGGCGGTTTGACTGATACAGTGAAAGGCAACCCACCGCATTTATCACCCTCTGCCTCGGCTCGAAACTTCGGGAAGACGGCGACAGCAGTGCTCCTTCTGTCCACGCTACTGGCCAGGCAGGCGCGGATCAGCAGGCCACGCTGCGCAACCTGTTTCCCCGGCGGTACAGATTTGGAAGCGGCAGAGATAGCTCGCGAGGGGCAGCCGCTCCATTCGCACCTATCAAAACAACAGGCAGGCCTGCCACGCTTTCAGCGCGAGGAGCCGCGCGGGCGAGAGGCAGCCCCAGCGCGGGTGTGAAGCGATGGAAGCCTTCGCCGCGTCCCGCCGGGATGGGGCCAAGGTGCTCCAGTGCTCTCGGACAGGTGGCTCCTCGCCTCCAACCTGTTTTTCTCCTCTGTGCCTTAAGGAGGGACTCTTAGGCATTGTTTTTTCCTCTGAAACTGGGGGGTTTCTTTGCCTTTCAAGGGTGGGGTTTTTTTGTTTTTTTTTTTTAATTTTTAGCTTCATTTTTCCTCTTTGGAAATTTGGTCTCGTGATGCAGCTATTGGTGCCAGTTCTCTCACTGAAATGTCACTCACTGACATCCCCTTTTTTTTTTGTGGGCTCCTAAGAGCATCCTTATGGCAGTTGTGGTGGGATTCAGCCACTTAGATGCTGGCAGGGAGTTACCCTGATGTATCCACGTTATCCTCCAACCGCACCAAGACGTGAGGAGCTTCTGGGACACTTTGTGCAGAGTCTCAGGTGTTATAAGGCATATTAAATGGCACATTAGATGCATCAGAGTTTAGTAAACAGATTTACCTGATGCAGCTGAGTGTTTATTTATGTGGAGATTGGATCTGCAGGCCTGCAGCCCACCTCACCCCTTTTTGCTCTCAGGGGTGGGTCGCGCTCTGTCCCTGGCATTATTTGTCGGGTAAGGGGTACGAGGAATTTGGGTGTTCACAGGCAATGTTGTCCCAGAACACCCTGACAATAATCTCTTGTTATGGAAATATTTTGATCTACAGCTACAGATCTTTCAATCTATGGGGTGCAGCTGCTCCCATGACTGGTGGCTCCTTGAATGGGAACCAGTGCCATGCCGAAAAGCCCAGGTAAATCATTATTTTGTGTTCGCTTCACTCTATCCCAGAGATTTCACTGCTTGATTTTCAAAGGAAGATCCCCTCTGCAAAACTAAATGGTTGCCACCTTGTGTTAAGCCCTGATAAGGATTTGTTAGAAGCTTTGATCAGTGTCTACCTGTTAACACACAGAATACTAAAGAGCCCTCCACATTCACAGGGGGCAGTGCAGAATTATTATTATTTTTTGTTTGTGATAAGTATACTATCTGTAATAATTTATGGACATTCTTGAATTTATAAATATCAAGGCTTTGCCAAATATTTTAACTATCCCTCCATGGCAAATTGTCTTTAAATACTGGCAGTTTTTTTTCTTTTTAACATTTACTTGTGGACCAGAAACACTTGCAGTCTATTGCCCCTGGCCTTCTGTGAGAATGTTAGTTAGCAATGCTCATAAAAACTCAATTCATCAATGTGAACATAATTTGCTATGAACAGAAAGCTCACAAAAGGGTGAATTTGTCAGATAGACAGGTGGCCTGAGATCTCTCCCTGATACTGAACGATATGAATAATAGATTCTGGTAAATGTATGCCAAGACTTGAGCTGTAAACACAGCTGCCTCCATTCCCTTCCAGAATAACAGCTTCGAGAACGAAAGCACAGGAACCACAGTTCCACCTGAGGACTAAGCCTGTGCATGTACACACACACACAAACACACACACACTCACACACACACACACACAAATGAGATGTACTTGCAGGCTCACAAAGAAAACAACCCCAGAAAAAAGACAGAGGCCTTTCCAGCTCCTTTTGCAGACCCTTGCTCTGAGCGGATTTTAACATGTGTGGAGAGCAGAAGGAGGGAATAATAGAAAACATTTAAAATATATTTTAAAATATCTGCAGTCACGGAAATAAATCTTTATCTGATCCAAGGCAAAAAAAAAAAAAAAGTGAAAAAAACCAAACCCTCAGCTGGCTTTTGTAGGTAAAGGATCCAGACATAAGAAGGGGAAAAAAGCATTGTAATGTCACAGCTGAATATGTCTAAAATAGAATTATAGGGCTTTTTTTGGTATGATACTACTTCCAAAAATTAGCTAACTGTAATGATCCTTGCTAGACATGCACAGTGTTGGATATTTTTTGTTGCAGGTTATTGGTATTTATTTCTACTGTGTTCAGTTTTCAGTGTGTTTTTTTAGTCTTAAATCATTAATTACTGCCCGTGGACTGGGGAAGAAAGATATTATATGTGCAAAAGTGACCTTTTAGCTTTTGTAATGAACAGCTTTCTGCTGGATGTGTGCCCAACATAACTTCAGAGCAGGCTGATCCGGGCAATCCCAACGACCGATGGTACAAAAGGGTTGCTGGAATGTTTGGACACCAGTGGGAAGGACCTAATCCCAGGCCAGGCCTCTCTGGCAGCACCACATCAGTGGGAGGAAAAGAACCACGAGACAGTGACTTTATGTTGCCGAAAATCTCCAAACAAGTCTTAAAATGGGCTCATTTGGGGCCAGCCACGCTCATTTTGAGAGCATCTGAATCAGTTGACTTTAAAGGGCAGAAATGGAATGAATTGCAGGAGAGAATGATTGGCTGAAATGCTCATTTTGGGCTATCAAACTCTTATTTTTTGCAGTTCTAGCTGAGGGCTCTCTGCTCAAGTCTTTGCATGGGCAAGGTTTAATATATTTTCCCCTTACACGTATAAAACAAAGGACTTTTCCCACACTAGCATGCCTTATTTTAGGGATCAGGCAGGCTCTTTATTTGATCCCTCTCTGGCAGTGTTATAGCCCAGGAAATGAACTGGGAATTGTATCATCTGAAGTTCCTACATGTTTGTTAATATTTGTTATTTAGGGAGGATGCTTCTCTGTAATGAGTTGGCGAAGGTGAGAGACATGCTCGCAGAACCAGCACATCCTACAGCTCCCAAAATGTGACCGCATATGAGATATTAAAGGCAGAATGGAAGTTCTGAACAAATGAAATCACTGTCAGAATAATAAAAGAGAAATGAGCTATGATCTAATCTGTTTTCTAGCAGTGTCACAGAGGAGCTATAATAAAAGCTATTTGCAAAGTTCGGAATCATTTCCAGTGCAAAGCCATTCGCACACTCAGCGACTCTGGACAAATGGAGGGGGTCGTGGTGCTGCCAAAAAAAATGGTGTGCTGATAGTTTGCTATTAGTTTTAACTTTGTGCACCTAAATTTCTCAGTTGTTTGCAATTTAAGGTCCCTCTTTCTCTGAGATGGCACACGAACTTGTGCACCTGGATTTCTCCCACTATTTTTGGTGCCTCGTCTTCACACCTTTCCAATTACAAGCTGCAAGTGTAAAGGACAAACAGAAAAGGGAAAAAGCCATATCACTGGATGGTTATCTAACCTGCTTTTGCACCATGCATACTTTAAATGAGAGCACAGCAAAAGATGTGCTGTGTCCTCATTGGAAATGCTCACTCTGCTCTTCTCCTTGGAGTGAAATGCCACTTCCCATGTGCCACATTTCTGTGGCATCCTCTGTGCGAGGAGAGTGTGTGAGGAAGAGACAGACAAAAGGAAGGATGGCAAGGAAGTGAGGCTATAAATGTCTGTTTCTCCCCTGATCTTCTCAATGAAGTGATAAAATATTCCTGGTGGTGTACCCAGAGTCTTTCACAGAGCTAATGAAGGCCCTGCTCTGTATGCTCCTCCCTTTAAAGCAAATAAAAGAATTAGCAACGTTTTCCTCATGTTTACATTTTAAAGGGGCATAGGTTGGACAGCTGGAAATGGGACTGAACCAAATGGAACAGAGCTGAACTGACCTTGGTCTAGGCTGTGGAAAAAAGTATGAACAGGTGGAAAAGGAAAACATCCTCCACTGGTTTCTGCAGAATTGGAATTACAGCAACCAATCTCTATAAAGAAGTTTCTCATTTCAATTCAGTGCATTATTACAGGTAGATTAAGGCATGGCAGAGGGAGAAAAAGAAAGGGAAATAACTATTTCTTTAACATGACAACCACCATTTCAAACAAAATTCAGTGGAGATTTAAGAGCAGCACAGACCTCTTTTGTGTATCTGCTAAAATCCCTTTTCATCAAAGGGACTGGTGATCCACTCACAAGGAAAGAAATGAATGAATGAACATCATGGGAAGGGCAGCAATAACAGCAGACTGTGAGACCTCTCTGTGGCTTCCTGGCAAAGTGGCTGGGAGGTTTCTGAACATTTTGGAGTGCGTGCTTTTAAGTTACATCCAATCCTGGATGGTGTCTGCTGAAAGTGAGGTTAGATATGGTCATGCAATGTGAAGACCTCATGATGAACATTAATAAATCATCTCCTGGACCTCATGGGCTGGGCACTGTCCTTTCCTAGAGGGATCCTTTCAGAAGAAACCTGCCTCTGTTGCTTAACCAAAGGCCTGCAGAAACCCACCAAGGATTCATGTATGTAACCCTCAAGCCTCAAAATGCAAAAGAAAGCAAATCACTTTGCACCCAAATATCTTGGTTGTCATTACTCAAGTCTTTCTCTGATCCTCCCAATTCCATTTGCACCCATCTTCCTTGTCTCCCTTTCTCCTTTGCCTGTCAGTATTTATTTTTTCCCTTAAATATATCTTATGCTCCAAAGCAAAAAAAAAACAAAACAAAAAAAAGCAAAAAAACAAAAAAAAGAAAAAGAAAGAAGTAAAACCACAGAGTGAAGAACTTTCTAAGTGCCAATTAATATATTACCTGGCATATTGGTAAGGTAAATAATCTTAATTTTCTCATGTTTTACTGGACATGGGAATTACTATGCATAATGATAAAATAATTCTCCAGCTGGCTGCAAAAGCACCACCAAGCAGTCAGTGTGAGTCACCAGCAAAAGCCACAGAAGTCAAATAAACATATGATGCGTTGCTTCTATGTGGGAAAGCCTAATGTGTGGAGAAGACAAATATTGAGGTCTCTGTTTGGTGGAAGGCAGCATTGCTGTATCAATGGAGATGGCTGAGTTACTGAAAAGTGGACTTAACCCAGGAATTAAACTTTACAGGGTAATTTGGTGATTTCTGATGTGCTGACGGTGGAAAAATAAATGGGCATTTTAAAAATGGGATGTGTAATCCAACCCTGCCACCCACCCTATTATAATAGTGGTATTATTTGTCTGTTTCAAAAAATCATAATATAATATATATTACATATACACAATGTATATATGAAAAAAAAATAGATAGATAGATAGATAAATAGATAGATAGATAGATAGATAGATAGATAAATAGATAGATAGATAGATAGATAGATAGATAGATAGATAGATAGATAGATAGATAGATAGATAAATAGATAGATAGATCTCATCAAAATACAGGTAACTTCCATGGCATTTTTTCAAGGGTTCCAGGTGACTTCTAATAGAGCTCAAGATGAGACTGTTGGAAAATACATGAGACATCTGTGCAACTAAACAGGCCTAATCTGCAAAAAGAAAGTTGATTGGAATTGATATTATTTGATATTTGATATTATTGAAAGAAAAATTGAGATTACAGAAGTCACTATGAAGGTACACAGCTCTACAAGTCAAACATGACTTAAAAGTCACAGGTAGATCCCTACATCAAGAGGAGCCTTTTGGTGACTTAAAGTTTTCACACTGATTCTTCTAAATTTATGACTTGGAGTCATCTCAGTGGACCTCAGCTTTCTGTCCATAAATCCACAAGGTGGACCTGCCACAATACCTACAAACAGGCATTGGAGAGTTAATAAAAAAAAAAAAGGTGATTATACACCCATATTTTTAATTTGGAACAGGAAGTCTTATGAAAATCAAAACTGCACAGTGTACTTGGCATCTATGGCAAAATAACATGCAAAAAATCAAAATATGGTATGGTGAATGAATTAAAGAGTAAAAAATTGAATTAAAGAGTAAAAAAAGAAGGCCAACCTCCCTCTTGGAGGGGATGATATGAATAAAAAGGGGAGGATATGAAACCAACCTGCTGGAAAACACACTTTGATTGCATCTGGAGCAGAGGCAGGCTCAGTGCAGCCTCTGAGCCCCTGGACAAAGCTTGCCTGCACTATTCCTGCAGCATAAAGTCCTCAGGGGACACCTCCCTTACCTCCAGACACAGGAAAACACATCACAAGCACCCAGCTTGGGCTGAGGGAGTCTGCCAAACCAGAAAAGAGCTGCCTCTCCCAGGTCACAGCCCCTAAAATTACCCCTACAATATCTGGATGTTTGAGATGACCTTACCCTCATCTGAATAATTTTTTACATATTTTTTTAACATCAGAATTTTATAGGTGTTATGCATACACATTCCCAGGCACACAAATATATTAATGATAGCTGACAAGACTGAAAGGGTACAAAAGGAAACTTTTTTTCTCCACTAAATATGCAGCTTAATTCCTCATTTACATCTAAATTAAAAAAAATAAAAATAAAAATAATACCACTCCTCTCTCCCCTACCAATAACCAGAGGTTTGGCATTTTGGATGAAAATTTCCCAAGTACCTCAAGCTGCTTTCTATGTTTAGTGGAGAAGCCTGAGTGCACCACTAAGTCTCTAACTCCACTTGAACTCTTGCACTAAACATAGAGATGGCCCTTTCTTCTCTAAAACATTCTGGGATACAAGCTGGATGTGTCAGCAATAGAGCAGATGGGGAAAATGTATACAAGTATATTAATTTTGTGGCCCAGATTTATGCAGAACACATATTTCCACAGATTTTGTATAGGATTCAAAATCTTGCTTTAACCCTTACTAGATAAATGTGAAGCTTGGAAAGATCAAAAATGTTTGTAGAGTGGGGGAATGGGACAGAGAGGGTTGCTGCTGTCACTGCTTGCTTTGGCACCTGATTTACAAAAATAATCTCTGTGCCTCCATTTACTTGCTCTGAAATATTTATATTAGTTCTAGGAGTCTCACAATGACTTTGCAAAGTTTAATTAGCTCATAATTAATTAGCTTCTTAAAGCTTCCTTGTTGAAAGCACAACTGGGTGAGTCAAGCTGAAAAAAGGAAGAATTTTTTTGACTTTTTATTTTTTTGTTCTTTTCCAGGTAGATCTACTGATGTTCCTGCATGCTCACAAATATTCAGGTGAGCCTTTTTATTCCCTCAAAATCCCCCAAAACCTAAAGGTGAGTGGATGGCAGGGTGGAGAAGTATTTCTGAGAACATTCATACCAGATGTGTGCTGGTGACCCATCCTGAAGAGACTCTTTTCATTGTCTGCACAATGATTTGTCAACGAGTTATAACTGCTCATGAATTATTTGCTAAAGGAGAAAATAAATTCCCTGATGGCTTTGCAGGATGGTCTATACATGCTTTTCCAAGTGCTTTAATTATACTTTAGAAGTGAATGTTGGTGCTGAGTTTGGAGATGTATCTGTGTCTAGGATGGGGTGAATCAATTAATTTTTGCTGTGGTTTATGGAGAAACACTAATGAGGGCAGCAAATTTTATTTTTTTTTCTGAGGTTTACTGGGTAAAGAGACTTGTATGACTGTAATGCTATTATAAAGTAAATACTTGTAACACTGAGAGCTGTATGTAAATATCAAGTGCTACAAAGCTTCCTGAAGTGCTCTACAACCTCAGGCATCTTCTGTGTAAAAACAGAGGCAACTTCCAGATTAGCACCTGATTTATCTTTATTTCTTGTACTGGAAATTGTTCCTGCTCATAACAGAGGGGTAGGCACAAAATCTTTAATGTTCTTTTTTAAATCAAACCATTCTGTGATTCAGTGATTCTATGATTTCTGAATTTTACCCAGAAAAATTGCATTTTTGAGTCATGTTGTGCACAGGTAACACTAACATGCACAAATATTTTTTCTATTCATTTTGTGTTAATTTTCTTTCTTTATGTCATTATATACATGCCCACTTTATGTACCTATTTGTTCAAACCAACACAGCCAGAGAATTATAAAGACTGTAAATAATCTTTTGCATTTAACTCATCCCCAGAACATCGTGGGACTTAATGGCTGATACACAGTGGAAGTGACAGACAGGAAAACCCTGTCAACCCTCAGGTCCAGGAGATAAGCTAAAACATTTTCAAAGAAATTGTCGTGCCTGGCATCACAAAAGTGGCTCAGTTCATTAGGTGAATAATTCCCAGTGAATTTTTAAAGCAAATTCCACGTAAGTAATGCACAAAAAAGGACCAAGCTGAGCCATACATTACAATATTTCTACAGTAAATTTGACAGATTTAAGCTAAAAAAAATTGTATTGACTGAAAAGCTGCATTTTTGTAGCACCTTATTCAATAAGTCAGGAGAACATACAGTGAGCTATCTGCAGGATAGGGGTTTTTTTTTCCCTCCAGATGTCTCTTTTTCCTTCCAGAAGTTGCAGAGCATTGGACAAGCAGTAACAGATGATGAACACATGCATAACTACAAATGGGCAAGCTGATTGTTTTCAGAATTGGTATAAACATTTGCTCTTGGATTGAGATTTAGCCCATAGCAAATCTTTACATTCTCGTTATAAACCTCTGACAAAAAGAGCTTCTAATGAAAATGCTGACAGTGTGAAAACGTGGTTATGGTCAGGAAAACAAATGGATAAAAAGTGGCATTTTGTAGTTCCATATGTATACTTCATCAGGGAAGTCTTTGCTAAGTTTACATTTCAAAGCTAAAGCTTGATGATAACTGCTTCTCCCACCCTTTCTATTTAAGGCCCCCAAACCTATTTCTATTACTGCTATCTCCTGCACTAAAACTGGAAAAATAAAACCACCAGGGGCTGGGATATGAACTTTCCTGAGAGCTCAGTGAGAGAGCCAGCAGCTGGATTTTTAGCATCTCTTTTATTTTTGATTGTATAGATAATAGTAGCGCCTAATCAGGACGTGGACTCACTGCAGCAGGGTGTTACAGACTGAAAAAAAGGGGAGGAAAACAGACATGGAGAAGAGAGCTGCATTTTGTGTCTGCATGAGGGTTGTGGAACCTTGTTCTGTTTGGCTAAAGCAGCCCCAGACACACGGTGCCCACACCTCGCTGGTGTCCCATGGCCACAGAGCAGCACAAGAGCAGAGGGAGATGCTTATAAAATCTATTTTATCCTTGTTCATCACAGCACAAGCAAGGTGCAGATTGGTAGGTGGTAATAGCATGAAAATGTGGCTTTACAAGCACAGAGCATTTGAATGTTTTTTGGGAAGAGCCACTGAAAGAGGAGCTGTCTGACAGAGCACTTAAGGCTTCAACACAACCAGGGCTTGCTAGCAGCTATGGAATAAGGGAAACAATAAGACAACAAAAGATAGAAAAAGAAGTAGAAATAAAAATTAGAACCCCTAACCCAAGCTTTTAAGAACCAGGAATGTCAAACTGACTTGGGGCTGATAACAGGAGGAAATTTGGCAGTGATGGTGCTACAGGGTGTCTCCTCCTAAGCCAGCAAGAGTTCTTGGAGATGATACAACTTACACTGCAGAGGGACAGGGGAAATGCTTGGCACAAGGAAGGAGTTATTGGAAGGGATGCCTTTCATGGAATCCTAGAATGGTTTGGGTTGGAAGAGCCCTTAGAGATTATCTGATCCCAACCTCCTGCCATGGGCAGGGGCATAAAATAATTTTGCATAAAGCAAATTGAATCGTAGCCGAATTTCAGGAAGAACTCCTGACAGCAGGATTGCCTGTGGAACTGGAAAATCCTTGCACTGCCACAGACAGTAAACAAATGCTCTGCTCAGAGAGACTTCACTGGCTGGTGGGATAATGAACATGGAATTATATCATTGCAACAATATACACCCGCTGAATTTGACTCCACTTGAAGAGATGAGAGCTCTTAAGTTGCTACATTGAAAACAATTTAATTGAACCTTGCTAATTAGAATATAACAAGTAGTTAAAAATTATGCAATGTTTTAAAAATGTTTTAATTAATTTGAAATTCTGATGGCAAATTAGTAAATGTAAGTCAGTGTCTTCCCCTGCTCGACTCAATACATCACAGGAAAAAAAAAACTGATATAAATTTTCAATAGGGACACTGAGAAAACATACACAAGTAGAAAATAATAATGTAGAGTATGGAATAATTAATTAATTCAAGCTTCAGGATAAGATCACCGTGTCCTGCTGACCCTACATGTTAATCAGTTGATTGATTAATTGCTACAATCATAATAATTATAGGGTATAAATCTAAATACATTTAATGATAGTTTACACTTAGAATAAAAATGTCTTTTATGTCTGCTTATCTTCATCATTTCTTGAAGCCTAGTCATATTTTTTGTTTGCCATAAATAAACCTGAAACATTTTTAGATGTTATCTTTGTGATGAGGTAGGTTTAGACTTCATTCATCTGATCAGCAATATTCTTTTTTGTGTGGCCTCCACCTCCTGTCTAATGAAAAATATGTTCCTGGATGAGAAACAATTGATTATGTGCAGTAACCAATACAACTTCATCAAAAGCTCATCCTTAATTGAAAGACAAGGGGACATACCAATGAGGCCATTGCATAATTACAGGCTGTCTTTAAGCAGTAGAGTTTTACATATTGAATTATTTTACTTCTGCTGCACAAACTCAGTCTGAAGTGAAACAGTGAAGCAGATCAGCAGGACAGAAAAAATATTTTTGAAAAAGAATAGAAAGAAAATCAGGAATTCTGTTGATTTCTGATTTATAGAGAATAGAGAACATCTTGACATCTGCATCAGCCCTGCATTTGTGCTTTCTCATTAAACTTAATCGTGCTTTATGACTGCACTAAAGGAACAATGGAGGTCCTTGTACCTCAACTGGCACAGCTGAAATCCACTTTTTACCAAAAAGTACATGTGAAAAAGACAAAAGAACCTCTCAGTTAAATCTGAATGCACTGTTAAGGAGTGGATCTGAAGTTACTCAGTCAGTAATGAGGTGTGGCAGGAAAAAATTGTAGTTGTTTGTACTTTTGATATTTCATGGATGAAAATTCCTGTTTCTTTCACTGCCATCCTGATAAACAAGTCTTGCCATTGAAAAACATCAGAAAACCTTAAATAATTGTGAGTTTTAAATTTTTTAAAAGATAAGTTAAATCTGTTAAAATACAGACCTTGACATCAGATTTCTTGACCATATTCAATTGAGCAGTTCTAGAAATTCTGGATTCTTCATCTGTAGAGTTGGTATCCATACACTGCTCTGCAACTCTCATTTTGCAGAGATATTTGTTGAATAAATAATGCTAGGTTAGGAATGATAGTATAAATATTTTAAGGAGCCACTAAAGCATTAGAAAAAAAACCCCAAAGCAGGCAAATTCCAAATGAATGAACTTTTACTGTCTTCAAAGGGTTACCTGACCTTCCACTTTTGCAGCTTGCTTGTCTCAAAGTTACAGCAAAGGAGGAGATAACAGTGAAACTGCACAATAAAAATAAATTACTATCATGAATATTAAGCAACAAGGATATAATAAACATGACTGCTTACATGATTCTGATTTATTGATACTGATTTGCTGTAAATTATCACACAAAATACTCGTTTTACTTGTTCAGGAACATGTGCAAAATGCAGCTTAGTGGACACTTCCCAAAGACCTTGACATCTGCCACTGGATTCATACTGGGAAATCTTGCTGCCTCTTTTTCTGCTAGGGATGCAGCAGTATATTTACTTTTCCTTTCCATGGATTTTTTTAGTTTTAATTTTTGGCTGCCTGGCTTCCTTAAACTCTCTCTTTTAACCATGCACAGTTTTTTAAAACTACTATCTTGGAGGTTCAGCTCTGACACAGTGGAACAAATCCAGCTGCAAAATCTCCTAAAGGCTGTTCATGCTTGCTCTGTTAAATAGTGCTCACTTTTGAGTCAAGAGGTTTCATTACTATATTTATGAACCTCTTGGCACCAGGAGTTGGGATTTCCCAGTGCTAAGCATTAATGCATTTTGCATCTCTCTTTAGCACTGGGAACTCTGGATCACAGGTGCTGAGGGGTTAAAGATATTAAAAAAAAAGGTGCAGATCCTTATTTCCAGATAGAAATCTTTAATGCATGAGTGTGTGAAGGGTCTGAGCAACTTTCAGAGAGCACAGGTAGAAAGCAGGCTGCCACCTGCTACCAGGAACTGCAGGTTTTAAGGGATCTCAACATTAGCATGGCTATATTCTGCATCAGATATTTGCTATCCAAATTGATGGAAAGTATCCTATCTGAAAATAGGATTATTCTTCTTTAAATTTAAAGCCTGCTTTGTGCTTATGTGGCTTATATCACTTCATGACATGGTGTGTTATGTCAAACCTAAGATTATTTTTGGAGATTTCTGAGACAGAATCTATTTCATTTTGCCTGTCATCAGCCTAAAGAATGTGCCAAAAGACCCCTTTTTATTTTTTTTAGGCAGCGATTCACAAATACCATCTGAACTAAAGGACAACTACTGCTTCAAAGCAAAAACACAGATCCTGGATCAAATTCTAGCATCTCCTAAAGTGGTTACTCTCATCATGGGTTATTATTTCTCTGCTGAGGATTTCTCTCTCCACAGTGGGCTAATTTTTTATAAAAAAAAAATTACACAGTTAAGCTTTCAGCAGGAATGTGTCCTCATCAGGTGCCCTGATCTGTGGTATAAAGAAAGCCAAGCAACAACCTCAGCTGCAGGGAGTGTAGGTCAGTCCTGGCTGCATGTGAGCATCCAGATGCAAATGGAACACAAGCCAGGGAAAAGGTTTCTTCTAGAAGTGGCACTTGATAGCCCAGAGCTGGAGCTGCAGAAGTGTGTCTAAACCTGCCTGCCAGGGAAGCCTTCCTGCTTCTCCCAGTTTGGTCTGGTTTGCAAGGGAAATTCAAAAGAGAAATTGGAAAAAAGAAATTGGAAAAAAAAAAAAAAAAAAGTGAAAAAAAAAGAAGAAAACTGAAAAGGAAATGAAAATGAAAAACAGGAGAAGGAGAGAGGAAAAAAAAGGAAAATGAGAAAGGAAAATAAAAAGTAAGTAGAAGAGGACAAAAACATAAAAGGAGGAGGAAAAGGGAAGGGAAGGGAAGG